>NC_136876.1:735360-922860 GCF_949152265.1 Phoxinus phoxinus
ATGATGATATCTAGGGGAAAGAGTCTCTATATGATGATATCTAGGTGAAAGAGGCTCTATATGATGATATCTAGGGGAAAGAGTCTCTATATGATGATATCTAGGGGAAAGAGTCTCTATATGATGATATCTAGGTGAAAGAGGCTCTATATGATGATATCTAGGTGAAAGAGGCTCTATATGATGATATCTAGGTGAAAGAGGCTCTATATGATGATATCTAGGTGAAAGAGTCTCTATATGATGATATCTAGGTGAAAGAGTCTCTATATGATGATATCTAGGTGAAAGAGTCTCTATATGATGATATCTAGGTGAAAGAGTCTCTATATGATGATATCTAGGTGAAAGAGTCTCTATATGATGATATCTAGGTGAAAGAGTCTCTATATGATGATATCTAGGTGAAAGAGGCTCTATATGATGATATCTAGGTGAAAGAGGCTCTATGTGATGATATCTAGGTGAAAGAGGCTCTATATGATGATATCTAGGTGAAAGAGTCTCTATATGATGATATCTAGGTGAAAGAGGCTCTATATGATGATATCTAGGTGAAAGAGGCTCTATATGATGATATCTAGGTGAAAGAGGCTCTATATGATGATATCTAGATGAAAGAGTCTCTATATGATGATATCTAGATGAAAGAGGCTCTATATGATGATATCTAGATGAAAGAGTCTCTATATGATGATATCTAGGTGAAAGAGGCTCTATATGATGATATCTAGGTGAAAGAGTCTCTATATGATGATATCTAGGTGAAAGAGTCTCTATATGATGATATCTAGGTGAAAGAGTCTCTATATGATGATATCTAGGTGAAAGAGTCTCTATATGATGATATCTAGGTGAAAGAGTCTCTATATGATGATATCTAGGTGAAAGAGTCTCTATATGATGATATCTAGGTGAAAGAGTCTCTATATGATGATATCTAGGTGAAAGAGTCTCTATATGATGATATCTAGGTGAAAGAGTCTCTATATGATGATATCTAGGTGAAAGAGTCTCTATATGATGATATCTAGGTGAAAGAGTCTCTATATGATGATATCTAGGTGAAAGAGGCTCTATGTGATGATATCTAGGTGAAAGAGGCTCTATATGATGATATCTAGGTGAAAGAGTCTCTATATGATGATATCTAGGTGAAAGAGGCTCTATATGATGATATCTAGGTGAAAGAGTCTCTATGTGATGATATATCTAGGTGAAAGAGTCTCTATATGATGATATCTAGGTGAAAGAGTCTCTATATGATGATATCTAGGTGAAAGAGTCTCTATATGATGATATCTAGGTGAAAGAGTCTCTATATGATGATATCTAGGTGAAAGAGGCTCTATGTGATGATATCTAGGTGAAAGAGTCTCTATATGATGATATCTAGGTGAAAGAGGCTCTATGTGATGATATCTAGGTGAAAGAGTCTCTACATGATGATATCTAGGTGAAAGAGGCTCTATATGATGATATCTAGGTGAAAGAGTCTCTACATGATGATATCTAGGTGAAAGAGGCTCTATATGATGATATCTAGGGGAAAGAGTCTCTATATGATGATATCTAGGTGAAAGAGTCTCTATGTGATGATATCTAGGTGAAAGAGTCTCTACATGATGATATCTAGGTGAAAGAGTCTCTATATGATGATATCTAGGTGAAAGAGTCTCTACATGATGATATCTAGGTGAAAGAGTCTCTATATGATGATATCTAGGTGAAAGAGTCTCTATATGATGATATCTAGGTGAAAGAGTCTCTATATGATGATATCTAGGTGAAAGAGTCTCTATATGATGATATCTAGGTGAAAGAGTCTCTATATGATGATATCTAGGTGAAAGAGTCTCTATATGATGATATCTAGGTGAAAGAGTCTCTATATGATGATATCTAGGTGAAAGAGGCTCTATATGATGATATCTAGGTGAAAGAGTCTCTATATGATGATATCTAGGTGAAAGAGGCTCTATATGATGATATCTAGGTGAAAGAGTCTCTATATGATGATATCTAGGTGAAAGAGGCTCTATATGATGATATCTAGGTGAAAGAGTCTCTATGTGATGATATATCTAGGTGAAAGAGGCTCTATATGATGATATCTAGGTGAAAGAGTCTCTATATGATGATATCTAGGTGAAAGAGGCTCTATATGATGATATCTAGGTGAAAGAGGCTCTATATGATGATATCTAGGTGAAAGAGGCTCTATATGATGATATCTAGGTGAAAGAGTCTCTATGTGATGGGATTTATCTGACCTTGGTGACGTGAGGCCTCTAGCAGACGGTCGGTTAAGCCAGTCTGTCTGCTTCCTGACCTGAGGCCCAGATTGTCATGTTTTATCTCTAAGACTATGAGCCAAATTACTAGAGAGAAGAGCAGCACCATCCCAGGAGGGATGAATACCATCTCTTTTCAACAGGTCAGGTTTGCCCCAAAAACTTTTCCAATTGTCTATGAATTCTATATTATTTCGCGGACACCACCCAGACAGCCAGCCATTGAGTGAACACAATCTACTAACTATCTCATCACTCCGGCGAACAGGAAGGGGGCCAGAGCAAATTACAGTGCTTGACATCGTACTTGCAAGTTCACACACCTCTTTAATATTAATTTTGGTGATCTCCGACTGGCGGAGTCGAACATCATTAGTGCCGACGTGAATAATAATCTTAGAGAATTTACGTTTAGCATTAGCCAGCACTTTCAAATTTGCTTTGATGTCAGGCGCTCTGGCTCCCGGCAAACATGTGACTATGGTGGCTGGTGTCTCTATTTTCACGTTCCGTGTAATAGAATCGCCAATAACTAGGGCACAATCAGAATAATTCTCAGTGGGTGTTTCACTGAGCGGGGCAAATCGATTTGTTATCGGAACGGAAAAGTGGTTTTTTGATCCGCGACTAGAGCGATCCCTCACTGTCACCCATCTGCCCTGCTGCACGGGCTCTACTTCAGCCGGAACCGACTCATGTAAAGAGTTCACTAGGCTAGGCGCATCCAAAATAGTATCTAAAGCTCTAGCACTCTTCTTACTATTCTCGATTAAAGTTTGGATGCGTGTCTCTAGTTCTGAAATCTTCTCCGTCAGCCTGACTGTCTCCTTGCATTTATCACATATAAATCCTATATTGCCGACAGAGAAGGCTATGGTAAACATGTGACATGAAGTGCCGGTGACAATAACAGGAGAAGACATTACTCACCGTGTTTGTTGACTGATTCTTACTCACCTGGGCTTATATGAACTCAAAGGCGCGGGCGCGCGAGAGAAACGAGGCTTAGACGGAGCTTACAGCCTCAGGCAAACTCACAGCAGCAGCAGACAGGAGCAATCGATCGCAGCAGAGCAATCTGTTTTGGAAACAAATCTTTGTGGAAACTTAACAGTTCACTCTTAGAATTACCAGATGTAAATTATAAAATTAAATAATTAATTGCTAATTATTGGAAAGCAGCCACAATTCAAAATTCTTGTTGTACCAAGTGGGAGCTTCTAAAATTTGAGATTGGAGTTTATTTAAGGAAAGTTGGAGCAATCTTATCCACAAAGAGAAGAGTTCTTGAGGACAACCTGATCATGAAATTATCTCGAACCCGTAAATTTAGTTGTCTGTCTTTGGAAGAGAAATCTGCACTTGCAGCTTTGCAAACTAAATTAGATGATTTATACTTATCGAAGGCTAGGGGGTGCATATATAATATCCAGGAAAAGATGGCTTGAAGGAGGAGAACTTAATTCTGCATATTTCTTTAAGCTTGAAAAACAATAAATCCCCAGGATATGATGGACTTACAGCTGAGCTGTACAAATTATTTGCTGATGAACTTTCTCCTTTTTTAACAAATGTTTTTAAAGAGAGTATTCGGCAGCACTTGATCCAGTAATACTAACACTTTCTCCTCTATTCTATCATAAAAAAAAGGTACTACATTAGATTGAACTGTGAAGGGTCATAGCACTTACATACTGTTGTCCTACTGCTAGTTTAATTGCTTCTATTATTCTCATTTGTAAGTCGCTTTGGATAAAAGCGTCTGCTAAATGAATAAATGCAAATGTATTGATAAAGACGCTTTACCTCCTACGTTAACACAGGGTATCGTCACACTAATTCCTAAACCAAAGAAAGATCTTACCAGTTTGGACAATTGGCGACCCATCACACTCATAAACAACGATTATACAATTTCTGGGATAGCGTTCTGTTTGGATAGCGTTACAGATGAGACTCAGTCTGGATTCATGAGAGACAGACACATAATGAATAACATTAGATTGGTGTAAGATTTATTTGATTATAGCTATTTGGTGGAACATAATAATTTTATTCTTTTTCCTGGATTTTTATAAAGCTTTTGATTCAGTAGAAGCATCAGTGTCATATGTAACATCACTAGTTTTGACTCTTTGTCTGGCATATGACTACGAGTCTGTATTTTCCAATGAAGCTGCGCTTGGATCTTCCTAAAGTCTCAGAGCGATCCGTGACGCGTTCCTCTCCCAGTCTAGGGGTCGGGAGGAGAGGTACCAAAGGAAAGTATGATAACGTAGAGATGTACAAATATGTGCAGAACACACTTCAGTCTCAGAGTGAAAACACAACACAACTTTAGGGAAAAGTAAAAGGATTTATTTCCTTCATATATCAAAAAGGTTAACAAGAGATGGGAATAACTCTTCAGGAGAGAGTAAGGCCTAAAATAATAACAGAAAAGAAGCAAACTACGGTTTAATGGAGCTGCACAAAAACACGGATGAAAATCAACAACACACACTTCCCTGAGCTCCTCTCTGACCAGAAACTGGAGAAATATATATATATATATATATATACACAATAAAAAGGCATTTCCCGCTCATTTCCCAGATAACCATGATCAACTGAACAGAGCTAATAAGAAGTTATACAATACATTTTAATGACCAACAGAAAATGAAGTAAATGCCTGCGTTCACGATATCTTTTAGTTACACACAGGTAAAGAGTCAACACTAGAATGATATAATATGTTCCAGGAACCCTCACAAGCATAAACTGGCAGGCCGACTAACCGTTGTTGGCACACAGCAGATGAGCGGACGTCCCAAACTCAACACACACACACTCAACACACACACACTCAACACACACACACTCAACACACACACACTCAACACACACACACACTCAACACACACACACACTCAACACACACACACACTCAAAAACACACACACACTCAAAAACACACACACACACACACACACACACACACACACACACACACACACACACACACACACACACACACACACACACACACACACACACACACACACACACACACACACACACACACACACACACAATTTATTTTTCCCAATGCAACATTTAGACCACTACAGATCTTCTTCATCAGATCTACTGTGTCCATCTCCTCTGCTGTACATCTGGCCAAACTCAACACAATGATGAACACATGAGGTCCAGGTGACAACATCCAAACACATCTCAATATGTATTTCACTGCTTGATCATTGGTCAGTGTCGTGTCAAAGAGACCTGGAGCATCAACAACAGTGACTGATCAACTTCACCAACTCTCTTTTCACACACGGTCCTGACTGCATCTAGTCTTAACTCACTCACACACTCATCTCTTCCCAGAATACTGTTTCCTGTGGCACTCTTCCCATTTCCTGTCTTCCCGATCAGAGCAATCCTCACTCCTGGTCATCTTGTTCATCTTCAGCACCTGGAAATCACAGCGGTAGAAGGAAAACTTAGAGAAATGAAGCTTTAACATTGTTGTGTTGTAGAAGTTGCAGCTGAACGATAATTGATTATGAACTGAAAAAAACATTGTCACTTGCAGTAATAATAATAATAAAAAAATCACATTTTTGTTCTAAAATCTTCTCAGATGTTCAGTATGGTTATGAGGGTGTGTGGGGGGAGGGGGGAGGATGTGAATGATAAAATGTCCAGTTTTCCTAATGTTAATAGAACATTTAGAGGTGTCAGGTTGAGTGTATTTGCTGTTTTGAGTTTGCTTTTGATCCGTTTGTTCTGTGATTGTCTGTATAAGCTTTATTTGACCCTTCACCTGTTGTCTTGTTAATTACTCGTTAGTTCATTTGTCCCAGCCGTGTCTCGTTTCCCTGATCTGTGTATTTAAGCTCTGTGTTTGAGGCTACGTTTACACGTGAACGGCTATTTTCATAAACGGACATTTCACCCTCTCCGTTTTAAAAATTAACATCATGCACACCTGCCATTTTCAGAAAAGTGTTCGTTTACACGAACCCGTGAATATATGCCGTCAAGAGCATGCCAGACCTGTAGGTGGCAGTGTAACGAGAAGCCCACGTTAGCCAATCAGAATCCCCAAAATAGTCTCATACTTTGACGTCGGCTCCTAAAACTCAGTTTTTCTCAGTTTATGTGCAAACAAAGTTTTCCAAAATCTCCACTCTGGCCGGAGTTTTAGAAAGAATCGTTTTCAGAGGCGAATTCTCCATTTGCGTGTAAACGAAGGGAAATGTCTCAGTTTTTCAAAATAACCATGTAGCCTACGTGTAAACAGGGCCTCAGTCTGTTTCTTCGGGCGGCAGTGGTTCAGTGGTTCATGTAGGTTGTTTACAAACCGGAAGGTTGGTGGTTCAATCCCTGGTTCCACCTGACCAAGTGTCGAGGTGTCCATGAGCAAGACACCTAACCCTAGCTGCTCCCGACGAGCTGGATCGCCTTGCATGGCTGACACCGCCGTCGATGTATGAATGAGTGAGTGAATGGGTGAATGTGAGGCAATATTGTAAAGCGCTTTGGTGGCCATTGGGTCTGTGAAAGCGCTATATAAATGCAGTCCATTTACCATTCTGTCGCCGTTGCTATATGCTAGGCTGTTCGGTTTCTTCTGTCGTCGTTGCTATATGCTAGGCTGTTCTGTTCTTCTGTCGTCGTTGCTATAGGCTAGGATGTTCTGTTTCTTCTGTCGTCGTTGCTATATGCTAGGCTGTTCTGTTTCTTCTGTCGTCGTTGCTATATGCTAGGCTGTTCGGTTTCTTCTGTCGTCGTTGCTATAGGCTAGGATGTTCTGTTTCTTCTGTCGTCGTTGCTATATGCTAGGCTGTTCTGTTCTTCTGTCGTCGTTGCTATAGGCTAGGATGTTCTGTTTCTTCTGTCGTCGTTGCTATATGCTAGGCTGTTCTGTTCTTCTGTCGTCGTTGCTATAGGCTAGGATGTTCTGTTTCTTCTGTCGTCGTTGCTATATGCTAGGCTGTTCTGTTCTTCTGTCGTCGTTGCTATAGGCTAGGCTGTTCGGTTTCTTCTGTCGTCGTTGCTATATGCTAGGCTGTTCTGTTCTTCTGTCGTCGTTGCTATAGGCTAGGATGTTCTGTTTCTTCTGTCGTCGTTGCTATATGCTAGGCTGTTCTGTTTCTTCTGTCGTCGTTGCTATATGCTAGGTTGTTCTGTTTCTTCTGTCGTTGCTATATGCTAGGCTGTTCCGTTCTTCTGTCGTCGTTGTTATATGCTAGGTTGTTCTGTTTCTTCTGTCGCCGTTGCTATATGCTAGGATGTTCTGTTTCTTCTGTCGCCGTTGCTATATGCTAGGATGTTCTGTTTCTTCTGTCGTCGTTGCTATATGCTAGGTTGTTCTGTTTCTTCTGTCGTCGTTGCTATATGCTAGGATGTACTGTTTCTTCTGTCGTCGTTGCTATATGCTAGGTTGTTCTGTTTCTTCTGTCGTCGTTGCTATATGCTAGGTTGTTCTGTTTCTTCTGTCGTCGTTGCTATATGCTAGGATGTTCTGTTTCTTCTGTCGTCGTTGCTATATGCTAGGTTGTTCTGTTTCTTCTGTCGTCGTTGCTATATGCTAGGTTGTTCTGTTTCTTCTGTCGTCGTTGCTATATGCTAGGTTGTTCTGTTTCTTCTGTCGTTGCTATATGCTAGGTTGTTCTGTTTCTTCTGTCGTCGTTGCTATATGCTAGGTTGTTCTGTTTCTTCTGTCGTCGTTGCTATATAATAGGTTGTTCCGTTTCTTCTGTCGCCGTTGCTATATGCTAGGATGTTCTGTTTCTTCTGTCGTCGTTGCTATATGCTAGGTTGTTCTGTTTCTTCTGTCGTCGTTGCTATATGCTAGGTTGTTCTGTTTCTTCTGTCGTTGCTATATGCTAGGTTGTTCTGTTTCTTCTGTCGCCGTTGCTATATGCTAGGATGTTCTGTTTCTTCTGTCGCCGTTGCTATATGCTAGGATGTTCTGTTTCTTCTGTCGTCGTTGCTATATGCTAGGTTGTTCTGTTTCTTCTGTCGTCGTTGCTATATGCTAGGTTGTTCTGTTTCTTCTGTCGTCGTTGCTATATGCTAGGTTGTTCTGTTTCTTCTGTCGTTGCTATATGCTAGGTTGTTCTGTTTCTTCTGTCGTCGTTGCTATATAATAGGTTGTTCCGTTTCTTCTGTCGCCGTTGCTATATGCTAGGATGTTCTGTTTCTTCTGTCGTCGTTGCTATATGCTAGGTTGTTCTGTTTCTTCTGTCGTCGTTGCTATATGCTAGGTTGTTCTGTTTCTTCTGTCGTTGCTATATGCTAGGTTGTTCTGTTTCTTCTGTCGTTGCTATATGCTAGGTTGTTCTGTTTCTTCTGTCGTCGTTGCTATATGCTAGGTTGTTCTGTTTCTTCTGTCGTCGTTGCTATATAATAGGTTGTTCCGTTTCTTCTGTCGCCGTTGCTATATGCTAGGATGTTCTGTTTCTTCTGTCGTCGTTGCTATATGCTAGGTTGTTCTGTTTCTTCTGTCGTCGTTGCTATATGCTAGGTTGTTCTGTTTCTTCTGTCGTCGTTGCTATATGCTAGGTTGTTCTGTTTCTTCTGTCGTTGCTATATGCTAGGTTGTTCTGTTTCTTCTGTCGTCGTTGCTATATGCTAGGTTGTTCTGTTTCTTCTGTCGTCGTTGCTATATAATAGGTTGTTCCGTTTCTTCTGTCGCCGTTGCTATATGCTAGGATGTTCTGTTTCTTCTGTCGTCGTTGCTATATGCTAGGTTGTTCTGTTTCTTCTGTCGTCGTTGCTATATGCTAGGTTGTTCTGTTTCTTCTGTCGTTGCTATATGCTAGGTTGTTCTGTTTCTTCTGTCGCCGTTGCTATATGCTAGGATGTTCTGTTTCTTCTGTCGCCGTTGCTATATGCTAGGATGTTCTGTTTCTTCTGTCGTCGTTGCTATATGCTAGGTTGTTCTGTTCTGTCGTCGTTGCTATATGCTAGGATGTTCTGTTTCTTCTGTCGTCGTTGCTATATGCTAGGTTGTTCTGTTTCTTCTGTCGTTGCTATATGCTAGGTTGTTCTGTTTCTTCTGTCGCCGTTGCTATATGCTAGGATGTTCTGTTTCTTCTGTCGCCGTTGCTATATGCTAGGATGTTCTGTTTCTTCTGTCGTCGTTGCTATATGCTAGGTTGTTCTGTTCTGTCGTCGTTGCTATATGCTAGATTGTTCTGTTTCTTCTGTCGTCGCTATATGCTAGGTTGTTCTGTTTCTTCTGTCGTCGTTGCTATATGCTAAATTGTTCTGTTTCTTCTGTCGTCGCTATATGCTAGGTTGTTCTGTTTCTTCTGTCGTCGTTGCTATATGCTAGGCTGTTCTGTTTCTTCTGTCGCCGTTGCTGTATGCTAGGTTGTTCTGTTCTGTCGTCGTTGCTATATGCTAGATTGTTCTGTTTCTTCTGTCGTCGTTGCTATATGCTAGGTTGTTCCGTTTCTTGTCTGTCGTCGTTGCTGTATGCTAGGTTGTTCCGTTTCTTGTCTGTCGTCGTTGCTGTATGCTAGGTTGTTCTGTTTCTTCCGTCGTCGTTGCTATATGCTAGGTTGTTCTGTTCTGTCGTCGTTGTTGTTATATGCTAGGTTGTTCTGTTCTGTCGTTGCTATATGCTAGGTTGTTCTGTTTCTTCTGTCGTCGTTGCTATATGCTAGGTTGTTCCGTTTCTTGTCTGTCGTCGTTGCTGTATGCTAGGTTGTTCTGTTTCTTCTGTCGTCCTTGCTATATGCTAGGCTGTTCTGTTTCTTCTGTCGTCGTTGCTATATGCTAGGTTGTTCTGTTTCTTCTGTCGTCGTTGCTATATGCTAGGCTGTTCTGTTTCTTCTGTCGTCGTTGCTATATGCTAGGTTGTTCCGTTTCTTGTCTGTCGTCGTTGCTATATGCTAGGATGTACGGTTTCTTCTGTCGTCCTTGCTATATAATAGGTTGTTCTGTTTCTTCTGTCGTCGTTGCTATATGCTAGATTGTTCTGTTTCTTCTGCCGTCGTTGCTATATGCTAGGTTGCTCCGTTTCTTGTCTGCCGTCGTTGCTATATGCTAGGCTGTTCTGTTTCTTCTGTCGTCGTTGCTGTATGCTAGGCTGTTCTGTTTCTTCTGTTGTCGTTGCTGTATGCTAGGCTGTTCCGTTTCTTGTCTGTCGTCGTTGCTATATGCTAGGATGTACGGTTTCTTCTGTCGTCCTTGCTATATAATAGGTTGTTCTGTTTCTTCTGTCGTCGTTGCTATATGCTAGATTGTTCTGTTTCTTCTGCCGTCGTTGCTATATGCTAGGTTGCTCCGTTTCTTGTCTGCCGTCGTTGCTATATGCTAGGTTGTTCTGTTTCTTCTGTTGTCGTTGCTATATGCTAGGCTGTTCTGTTTCTTCTGTCGTCGTTGCTATATGCTAGGCTGTTCTGTTTCTTCTGTCGTCGTTGCTATATGCTAGGCTGTTCTGTTCTTTCGTCGTTGCTATATAATAGGTTGTTCTGTTTCTTCTTTCGTCGTTGCTATATAATAGGTTGTTCTGTTTCTTCTGTTGTCGTTGCTATATGCTAGGTTGTCAGTTTCCCTGGTAGCACACCTGCAATCAACCGGTTAATTGGTGTCACCTGACGGGAGCCACTTTAAATCTAGGCCACATGCCTAGCTCTCTCTCTCGTCTAGCATCCAGCACTGCAGTAGCAGTGTTTTTTGTATCTACAGCTACCTTGTTCCTTTTTATATTAAATAAACTTTCTTTTGATTGGCAGATTTTGGCTTTGTGTCCTTTATGTTGCATCCCTAGAGCCAGGGTTGTAACAGTATGAAAAGAGTTTCAGATAAAAATAAGGCATTGAGTATGATTAACAGGGATTAACATGATATAAAGATAAGGAATGTTTCATTAAGCAAAATGGGGAACAAGTCTATATTTTAGTAGTAAAATAACGATTGAAATTATGTTTATTTTTAGTTTGACAACCATTGTCTTTTGAACCTAAAGACTCCAGCTATGCTGGGAGTACAGCAACAGCGCAGGCTTGTTCAGCCCGGCTTCCGGATGTTAAATGTGTACTTGCTATTGTAATCAGTGTTGTTGATGATAATACCAAATTAGAAAGATTCTGGAAATCAATCATGTACAATGACGGTTATTTTGTTGATATTAAGCCATTTAAGGAAAAATATATTGTCTGTTTTATAAAGGAAATTCTGGGTCGGGATAATTTCCCTGGACAAGTGTGACTAAAGTTAAACAGTGGAAGTAGTAAGAAGATTGAAGGTTGAAAGATTGAAGTCTTAAGGGAATCGTTTTGTACAGAGAACTAAAATAAAACATTTTAAGATTAAATAAGAAGCAATAGTACTAGATTAACAGTTGCTAAATGTAAAATGTGTAGAAAGGCATTGGATTAAACAAACAGCTTGTTAGTGTTGACCATGAAGGAACTAGAAGCTGATGTTTTGCTTTCAAAAGATAAGCTTGTGATTGGCTGTAATGAAGCTGGGCTAGAGTTAAACAAATGGCAGATAGAAGTATATGAGAGGGCAGTGTACCAGTCCTCCTGAAAGACCTCAGGGTCTCTCGCATTCAATGTCAGCTAAAAGCTGTTATCTGAACATGTGGCATAAGTGACCACTCACCAGAAACCGCATTCATTGTATGGCTGGTTTTCCATTGTGACCAGGGTCTGCAACTATGCCAGGGGACAACACCCTGATGGAGATTATAGATAAAGAGCTAATGGGAATGTGCTTTCAAGAGCCAGCTGAGACCATGAGGTGATTGCCATTATTTGTTGTGGAGACAGTAACAAAACTTATTTATTTATATCAGGAACATGATGTTGGTTGCCTTGGGCAAGAGAAAATTATAGAAGTGTTGATTTTGAACTAATATGTCTATAAGATAGTTTTAACTCCTAAAGGTCATTAGACATGGTGGTGGCTAAAGATGAAGACAGCTTTTGTAGAATCAAGGAAAAGTCTGGATAACAAAGGTGAATGGTCAAAGGTTATTGTAATGAATTTATTATCACATTTTGTCTAAGTTACAGTCTTAGGAGGCTGTTGAAAAGATGATTTGTGTATAGTGAGAGAGACTGCTTGAGTGGAGGAAGGGATGTTACTCTGTCTGTCTTTCTGTTATCAGGCCTGGTAAGGCAAGCTTAAACAAAATAGTGATAATGAACCAAAACAACCCAGCTGACTTTTCTAAAGACAAATTAATAATGAACAGACATGCTTTGAAACTGGTTAAGAGGCTGTGTAAAACTAGGAAAAAGCTACAGGAAAATGTGAGGTTTAAAACTTAAATATTTTTAGAGTTAATATAAAACAAAAAGCGAACATTGAAAATGAGCATTTAACATGTGTGTCTAGTATGAGTGTGTGTGATGGTGATAGCACTTCATGTCTTGTATGTGTTGTTTGGGGTACTAATATTCCGCCTGAATAGTGTGTATATCGTGTCATTAACCTCTGGAATGAGTTTTATCATTACAGATGGGTTAAGGCAAATGACAAATTTTAAAGCAGCAGATAATTCCAAAAAAAAAATATGATACAGAGCATTGGACGAGCTTTAAAGGGACAATAAGTAGGAATTACTCCCATCTAGTGGTGAATTTGTATTTTGCATTCAAACTAATTTTGCTCTCCAGCACCTCGCTTTTTCAAATGCGCGTTGCATCTACGGTAGGCGATATGTACCAAAAAGCTTTGACAGGATGTCTTCTAATAGCACTTCGTCACTGCATTTGCAG
The DNA here is from genome assembly GCF_949152265.1 of Phoxinus phoxinus. Taxonomy (NCBI): domain Eukaryota; kingdom Metazoa; phylum Chordata; class Actinopteri; order Cypriniformes; family Leuciscidae; genus Phoxinus; species Phoxinus phoxinus. Next base: position 748,394 of record NC_136876.1, read on the forward strand.
TAATTGTAAAATCTTTTTTCTTATTAACTGAAGTAGCCTAACGCAATATTTTTACTCTAATATCTTATCTTTCCCCACACATATGAACTGTGATCATGCAATAACGTTAACTTTACATCGCGATGCTGAGCTACAGTGAAATGATAGAAAATACATTATCTGTGATAGCAATTCACCTCATTTGTGCAAACTGGACGCGCGAATGAGGCTCGCGTCTACCGCGCCGCAGGACCTCTAGACGCGCATAAACGCGTCTTTACATTGACTTTACATTGAAATCACTCGCGCCAGACGCTCAAGAGTGAGTGAGTAATCATTTTAAAATAAAATTGACTTTAATCAAACCACGGATCCGTGATAAGTTTTGTGATCCGTCTCGCCACCATGTAGTAGCACTACGATCACTTTGAGGGGAGGATAAATTTATCCCCACCGGGGATAAAAATAATTAAGCAGAGGCAGGGACACATTGACCAGAAAGGGGGAAATTCCCACGCAACCCCCCCTGGCAAATCGCACCCTTCTTTATTCGTCAATATTTTCTGAATTATGTTGATTGTTAGATATCATCATCATCAGATGATTCAACAATAGGGAGAGGAAGAGGGAGAGGATAGAGAGGCAGTGTATCAGTGGGATCTAGGCGAGGAGGAGGACGACGAGGAAGAGGAGAGCGAGAGTTAGGCATAGTTCTATGCATGTAGCAAAATCTTCACAACTTGAGCTAATGGATTGTTTTTGAAAAAGGAGAGCTATATAAAATTAGCCACATTAGCGACATTAACTCTTGTTTTCTGTAATCTACGGTCACGTTTATTTTTACATTTTTTTTTACTTTTTTGGCGACGATGTTTTCTTCTCCTGTGGCGCGGCATATGGTCCATAATAACAATGCAATCCAGACTTTTAAACTTGCCGGTGCAGTTTCAAGCGCCTCTCACTGCTCTGCACCTGCGTTTATGCTGGTTTCAGTCACGTCACGGACTGGCTGGCTCTGAACGAAAACGCGTTGTGGAAACGCGTTGGCTTAGTACTTTGTCACTCTCTGCTATTATAGTTTTGCAAGATGGCGGAACTACATGGAAGCCTCCGTGGACCTACCCGTACCATGTATATAAAGATAATAAATTCTTCATTTATAAGGATAAGTCAGATAATTGGCCGAGGTATTTGTACACCATTGAGGACATATTTATGAATAAAAATATTGATTTTAGATAATAAAAAACCTAAAAAGATACTTATTGTCCCTTTAAGTTGATTGGTCATCAAGCTCTGTCTGGTAGTAATTCCTTTTGTCATTTAAGATGTGGATTTGAATTACTTTCTGGATCAGTTTAAGTATTTATGAAAATTGGTATTGTGAAGTTGTAGATCGCCGTCCATCATGGGTTATAGAATTGACGGCAACAACAAAGTAACACATTGGCCAAGTCAGCCATTTATGATTATGATTTATGATTATTGCGACCAAAGGAGGAGAATGTTGTTTGACTGACATTGACCAAGTCTGTACTGTACACCACGACCTGACCTGATAGAAACAATTGATGACTTTAAAAATGTTTGTAGATGACTGAGTTGCGAGACCAACAACAGGCCTGAAAAGCAGGATACGCAGTGAGACCGAGGGCCGTTGCCCTTCAAATACTTCGATAAGAAGATGAGATTGTGGCTTAGAATGAAGAATGTAATATTTTGTTTCAGAGGCAGAGAAAGATGTTTGGAGGAAATTTGGCTGAAGGACAACGTTTGGGTTAGTGTAGATGGCAAACTTTATCCAAACGCCAAATATGGTTTACTAAGGGGTTCAGATTTGCTGAAAGCCATCGCACAGGTGGTATAATAAAAGTTGGGAGGACACAGGGTTTAATTGGGTAAAAGCCCTGCAAGAAGCCATTCTTCTCCCTAACAAAATTGCTGTCTGTAAGTGTGCTAATAACAAGAACTGTTTCACCAGGAAACGCCAGGGCAGATGCGGCAGCACAGCAGACAAAATAAACTACGTGTACTTTACTATCTGACAATAACCTCGATAATTGTTTTCCTTTACAGAGCGCAGACTTTTGATACAGGGCAGACTGTTTCCAGTAAAATAATGGCCATGGATGAATTTGGCTAACTATCCTGGCCCGGGTTATTATTGTGGCAGAGAATAAACAGTGCCTAACCTTGCGCAGCGCCTTTTGCAGGATGTCAGAATGGATTGCATCGAATAGAACTGATTCTGTTCCAAAATGTATAAATATTGTCTTGTTGGCATAAGCAAAGTGGGTTGAGTTTTTTTCAGGGGACAAAAAGGACCCCGAGTACTATTCAAGGAGCAAGAAATTATCCGGTGATATGTTTCAGGTTGAAAATTCCACAGATCACACCAAAAGGGACGACCACCTAGACAAGCGATCACTAACTAAATCACTTAAGGTCTCCATTCGCAGGTGACAGCAGACCGTAAATGGTTCATTCCAGTGAGGGTGCGGTTGTGATCTAAGAGAAAATCTTGTAAGGATCGGAAAATGATTGGAGTGTGTGAGACCTGGGTCCAAGACTCTCACCAAATGGCGCTTTTCCACTGCATGGTACGGCTCGGTTCGGGCTCGGTACGGTTCGACTCGGCGCGGAACGGTTCGGCTCGCTTTTCCCACTGCGTGGTACGACTCGACTCGGTATGGCACGGTTCGGTTCACTTTAGCTCGGTTGCTTTTCCACTGCAGTTAGTACCGCTTCAAAGTGGGTGGGACTGATCGTTAATAGTTGTAGGTCCGGTGGTAGCCGTGTGCAGAGCTGTGCTACTTCTTCGAACACTTTTTTTATTCCGTGTTGCCCCATCCAGCTCTCGCCGGATCCGCTCCTCGGCAACCAACGAGAGGAACGTCTGCACCTCGTCCACGATTCAGCCATTTCTTGTTTGATTTTTTTTTTACTTTTTTTGTCAAGTAAGTACTCTAAAAACAGGTGCTACTGCGTTGGCTGTTGTCTGGCTATTTAAATCTAGCGGGTTTAGTGTCTCGTGTTGCAAATACAATGACGCTGAAGTGACGATTCTGTCTGACCAATTAGTGATCTGCAGTGTTTTCACGTCACATTTAGTATCGGTACGGTACGCTTGGAACCTCAACAGAGGTGGTACCATTTAAAGCGAGCCGTACCGTACCATGCAGTGGAAATGCTCTATAAGTGAGCCGTACCGAACCGAGCCGTACCGTACCATGCAGTGGAAAAGCGCCAAAGCGTGCCGTGCCGTACCATGCAGTGGAAAAGCGCCATTAGAATACAACGCAGGGCCATGTAGCCTATGTGTTTATGTACCTGGGAAAGCAGAAGGGAGAGACACTCCAGAAAACAGGCGGGCAAGGATCTCGGACCTCCGAGGTCTGAGGTCATCTAGTGTAGGGGGGCTTAGTGGGCCAACTAGAGATAAATCGAAACCAGATATAGGTCCTTTGTCTATGGAAATTTACTTGGAGGAGGGCCCTGGGGGAGAAGGCCTTGGAAAAGACACTATGAAGTGTCATGCAATTGCACTAGCATGGTTTAAATCATACTTATCTGACTGTTATCAGTTTGTAGCAGTAAATGAAGAGTTGTCTTATCGATCACAAGTTCAGTATGGAGTACCACAAGGCTCAGTACTAGGACCGCTGCTGTTCACTCTGTACATGCTACCATTAGGAGATATCATTAGGAAACATGGAATTAGCTTTCACTGTTATGCCGATGATACTCAACTGTATATTTCTGTATATATTACAACTGTATATAAGCAGACACACTCTGTCAGTTCAAAGCTAGATTAAAAACATCTCTTTGACCTAGCATTCACATAATACATTATCGACTTTTATAATTGTACTTATATAATGTTAGGCTGCATAGTTTAGATCAGCCGAGACTGGGAACACTTCCCATAAATCTTGATGTACTTGGTACATCATAGCGCAGATGCCATCCTTCTTTTCGCGTGTTTGCGTTTTTGAGGTTTGCGCAGAGAAAACGGATAATCGTTTGCAACTTCGAACCTATTTTAGGCAGTGCGTTCTCAAGACATATTGAATATTTAAGGGTTTTCTGTTAGAATGGAGTTCTGTTATCGGCCCCTAAGTTAATGGCTAATGATCTTCCCAACTTCACTGTTACGCTATTCATAGCCCCTAGACCTGTTATCATGAAAAAAGCCAGGAAATTTCAGTTGACACAATGGGACCTTTAAGATGTTTGCCGTGTGAGGTTAGTCGTATGCAGCAGGAATGGCAGCTCTCTTAAAAAAGGTTGCAAAATGTTACCATTTAGTCGCAGTCTAGAGCCGTGTATAGAGCTGTATTTCTGCTTTACATGAGCGCCACCTACTGTCAGAGAGCGATTTTGCATTTTTTTGCATTGACCTGAACTGACAAATTAGACATTGCTGTTGGTTTAACACAAGTTAATAGATATCAATCAATCAACAAAGTGTCCTGTGCTCAGCACACACCGGCTATAGGTGGAGAGGAGAGATTTGGCTATAGGGTGATGTGTGGCTAACTTACACAGAAGAGACTTTGTTGCTCAGCACATGAAAATAAACTACTTACCGTGATCTCAGACTGTGTTTAAGTGGTTTCTCCACTGTATGGATCTTCATGTGTAGCTTCAGGACACTTTTAATAGAGAAATTCTTCCCGCACTGATCACACGTGTGCGATTTCTCTCTGCTGTGGATCCTCTCATGTGATTTCAGAGATGATGACTCACTGAATCTCTCGTCACAGTGTGGACACTTGTAAGGTTTTTCTCTGCTGTGGATCCTCTCATGTTTTTTCAGATTTGCTAACTGACTGAATCTCTTGTCACAGTGTGAACACTTGTAAGGTTTTTCTCCAGTGTGGATCCTCTCATGTGTTTTCAGATTTTCAGACAGACTGAATCTCTTGTCACAGTGTGAACACTTGTAAGGTTTTTCTCCAGTGTGGATCCGCTCATGTGTTTTCAGATGTCCTGATCGACTGAATCTCTTGTCACAGTGTTCACACTTAAACGGCTTCTCTCCGGTGTGGATCTTCATGTGAACATCAAGAGAATATTTGAATGTGAAATTGTTTCCACATTGATGGCATACATACGGCTTCTCTCCAGTGTGAACTCTCATGTGTCGCTTCAGGTCACTTTTAAAAGTAAAACTCTTTCCGCAGTGATCACACGTGGGCGGCTTCTCTCCAGTGTGGATCCTCTTGTGTGTTTTCAGATATGATGAGTGACTGAATCTCTTGTTACAGTGTGAACACTTGTAAGGCTTCTCTCCAGTGTGGATCCTCTCATGTGTTTTCAGAGATGCTGATCGACTGAATCTCTTGTCACAGTGTGAACACTTGTAAGGTTTTTCTCCAGTGTGAATTCTCTGGTGGAGTTTTAAACTGGTTGCTGAAATGAAAGTCTTCTCACACTCAAAGCACATGTACTCTCTCACAACAGTGTGAGTTTTCTCATGTGCATGTAAATATGGCAGCAGTGAAAAACTCTTTCCACACACAGAACATGAATACGGCTTCTCCTTCATATGAACTCTCAGGTGTGTCTTCAGGTCTGATGCACTAGGAAATGTTTTGCCGCACTGATCACATGAGAACGGCTTCTCTCTGGTGTGGATCCTCATGTGACACTCAAGACTATATTTGCTTGTGAAACTGTTTCCACACTGAGTGCAGGTGAAAGATTTCTTAGCTCTTTTCTTTAAAAATGTCTGTTTTGTCTTTGAGCGACTGAAAGGTTTTCCTCCTGGTTGGACATGATGTTCCTCCTTCACTTCACTCAGTTCTTCACTCTCCTCTTTCTTCACTTCACTCAGTTCTTCTCTCTCCTTCACTTCTCTCAGTTCTTCACTCTCCTCCTTCACTTCTCTCAGTTCTTCACTCTCCTCCTCCACTTCTCTCAGTTCTTCACTCTCCTCGTTCTTCACTTCTCTCAGTTCTTCACTCTCCTCGTTCTTCACTTCTCTCAGTTCTTCACTCTCCTCGTTCTTCACTTCTCTCAGTTCTTCACTCTCCTCGTTCTTCACTTCACTCAGTTCTTCACTCTCCTCGTTCTTCACTTCACTCAGTTCACTCTCCTCCTTCAGCTCCATCAGGTCTGAAATAAAAAATTACATTTAATTTTCAGTACATCAAAATAATTCAGAAAAATATAAAGTGAAAGGACGTAAAAGTGAGCCCTGATGTAATAGTAAAAAGTAGACAACTGCTATAAAATATGATAATTTGATGCCTTTTTATAAATTGATTATATGTCCTTGACACTTTCCATGAATGAGGTAAATGTACCTCATTAACATCAAAATATACTGCCATATTTTGACACCAACTTTGAGAATGATGATATTTATTTAACTAAAAACGTTTTAATTATTAATGGCTGTTTACACTAGAATTTTCCTTCATAGACTTTCCATTCATGTGCCTGTGAAAGTGGGACACCAGAAACACAAGCTCAAGTGAATAATCCTGTGAGAAATTGTCAAGTCATGTCATCTTCATTTACATAGCGCTTTTAACAATGTAGATTGTTTCAAAGCTGCTTTACAGAGATAAGCAGCATAATTATGAGTTGGTCAAAGGTATGTTGCATCGAGCGTCGGCCTCCCTCCCTATAGCGTCGGCCCAGCATCGAGCGTCGGCCTCCCTCCTTATAGCGTCGGCCCAGCACAGAGCGTCGGCCTCCCTCCAGCGTCGGCCCAGCACAGAGCGTCGGCCTCCCTCCCTCCAGCGTCGGCCCAGCATCGAACGCCGGCCTCCCTCCCTATAGCGTCGGCCCAGCACCGAGCGTCGGCCTCCCTCCCTATAGCGTCGGCCCAGCACCGAGTGTCGGCCTCCCTCCCTCCAGCGTCGGCCCAGCACCGAGTGTCGGCCTCCCTCCCTATAGCGTCGGCCCAGCATCGAACGCCGGCCTCCCTCCCTATAGCGTCGGCCCAGCATCGAACGCCGGCCCCCCTCCCTATAGCGTCGGCCCAGCATCGAGCGTCGGCCTCCCTCCCTATAGCGTCGGCCCAGCACTGGGCGTCGGCCTCCCTCCCTCCCTATAGCGTCGGCCTCCCTCCCTATAGCGTCGGCCCAGCATCGAGCGTCGGCCTCCCTCCCTATAGCGTCGGCCCAGCATCGAGCGTCGGCCTCCCTCCCTCCAGCGTCTGCCCAGCATCGAACGCCGGCCTCCCTCCCTATAGCGTCTGCCCAGCATCGAACGCCGGCCTCCCTCCCTATAGCGTCGGCCCAGCATCGAACGCCGGCCTCCCTCCCTCCAGCGTCTGCCCAGCATCGAGCGTCGGCCTCCCTCCCTCCAGCGTCTGCCCAGCATCAAACGCCGGCCTCCCTCCCTATAGCGTCGGCCCAGCATCGAGCGTCGGCCTCCCTCCCTATAGCGTCGGCCCAGCAGAGCGTCGGCCTCCCTCCCTCTAGCGTCGGCCCAGCATCGAACGTCGGCCTCCCTCCCTCCAGCGTCGGCCCAGCATCGAGCGTCGGCCTCCCTCCCTATAGCGTCGGCCCAGCATCGAGCGTCGGCCTCCCTCCCTCCAGCGTCGGCCCAGCATCGAGCGTCGGCCTCCCTCCCTCCCTCCAGCGTCGGCCCAGCATCGAGCGTCGGCCTCCCTCCCTATAGCGTCGGCCCAGCATCGAGCGTCGGCCTCCCTCCCTATAGCGTCGGCCCAGCAGAGCGTCGGCCTCCCTCCCTCCAGCGTCGGCCCAGCATCGAGCGTCGGCCTCCCTCCCTCTAGCGTCGGCCCAGCATCGAACGCCGGCCTCCCTCCCTATAGCGTCGGCCCAGCATCGAACGCCGGCCTCCCTCCCTATAGCGTCGGCCCAGCATCGAGCGTCGGCCTCCCTCCCTATAGCGTCGGCCCAGCATCGAGCGTCGGCCTCCCTCCCTCCAGCGTCGGCCCAGCATCGAGCGTCGGCCTCCCTCCCTATAGCGTCGGCCCAGCATCGAACGCCGGCCTCCCTCCCTATAGCGTCGGCCCAGCATCGAGCGTCGGCCTCCCTCCCTCCAGCGTCGGCCCAGCATCGAGCGTCGGCCCCCCTCCCTCCAGCGTCGGCCCAGCATCGAGCGTCGGCCTCCCTCCCTCCCTCCAGCGTCTGCCCAGCACCGAGCGTCGGCCTCCCTCCCTATAGCGTCGGCCCAGCATCGAACGCCGGCCTCCCTCCCTCTAGCGTCGGCCCAGAGGGAGGGAGGCCGGCGTCGGCCCAGCATCGAACGTCGGCCTCCCTCCCTCCAGCGTCTGCCCAGCATCGAACGCCGGCCTCCCTCCCTCTAGCGTCGGCCCAGCATCGAGCGTCGGCCTCCCTCCCTATAGCGTCGGCCCAGCACTGGGCGTCGGCCTCCCTCCCTCCCTATAGCGTCGGCCCAGCACCGAGCGTCGGCCTCCCTCCCTATAGCGTCGGCCCAGCATCGAGCGTCGGCCTCCCTCCCTATAGCGTCGGCCCAGCATCGAACGCCGGCCTCCCTCCCTCTAGCGTCGGCCCAGCATCGAGCGTCGGCCTCCCTCCCTCCAGCGTCTGCCCAGCATCGAACGCCGGCCTCCCTCCCTCTAGCGTCGGCCCAGCATCGAACGCCGGCCTCCCTCCCTCCAGCGTCTGACCAGCAGAGAGTGTCGGCCTCCCTCCCTCCAGCGTCTGCCCAGCATCGAACGCCGGCCTCCCTCCCTATAGCGTCGGCCCAGCATCGAGCGTCGGCCTCCCTCCCTCCAGCGTCTGCCCAGCATCGAACGCCGGCCTCCCTCCCTATAGCGTCGGCCCAGCATCGAGCGTCGGCCTCCCTCCCTCCTATAGCGTCGGCCCAGCACCGAGCGTCGGCCTCCCTCCCTATAGCGTCGGCCCAGCATCGAGCGTCGGCCTCCCTCCCTATAGCGTCGGCCCAGCATCGAACGCCGGCCTCCCTCCCTCTAGCGTCGGCCCAGCATCGAGCGTCGGCCTCCCTCCCTCCAGCGTCTGCCCAGCATCGAACGCCGGCCTCCCTCCCTCTAGCGTCGGCCCAGCATCGAACGCCGGCCTCCCTCCCTCTAGCGTCGGCCCAGCATTGAACGCCGGCCTCCCTCCCTCCAGCGTCTGCCCAGCACAGAGCGTCGGCCTCCCTCCCTATAGCGTCGGCCCAGCATCGAGCGTCGGCCTCCCTCCCTATAGCGTCGGCCCAGCATCGAGCGTCGGCCTCCCTCCCTCCAGCGTCTGCCCAGCATCGAACGCCGGCCTCCCTCCCTATAGCGTCGGCCCAGCAGAGCGTCGGCCTCCCTCCCTCTAGCGTCGGCCCAGCATCGAACGTCGGCCCAGCATCGAGCGTCGGCCTCCCTCCCTCCAGCGTCGGCCCAGCATCGAGCGTCGGCCTCCCTCCCTCTAGCGTCGGCCCAGCATCGAACGTCGGCCTCCCTCCCTCCAGCGTCTGCCCAGCATCGAACGCCGGCCTCCCTCCCTCTAGCGTCGGCCCAGCATCGAGCGTCGGCCTCCCTCCCTCCAGCGTCTGCCCAGCATCGAACGCCGGCCTCCCTCCCTCTAGCGTCGGCCCAGCATCGAACGCCGGCCTCCCTCCCTATAGCGTCGGCCCAGCACCGGGCGTCGGCCTCCCTCCCTCCTTATAGCGTCGGCCCAGCATCGAGCGTCGGCCTCCCTCCCTATAGCGTCGGACCAGCATCGAGCGTCGGCCTCCCTCCCTATAGCGTCGGCCCAGCATCGAACGCCGGCCTCCCTCCCTATAGCGTCGGCCCAGCACCGGGCGTCGGCCTCCCTCCCTCCTTATAGCGTCGGCCCAGCATCGAGCGTCGGCCTCCCTCCCTATAGCGTCGGCCCAGCACCGAGCGTCGGCCTCCCTCCCTATAGCGTCGGACCAGCATCGAGCGTCGGCCTCCCTCCCTCTAGCGTCGGCCCAGCATCGAGCGTCGGCCTCCCTCCCTATAGCGTCGGCCCAGCATCGAGCGTCGGCCTCCCTCCCTCCAGCGTCTGCCCAGCATCGAACGTCGGCCTCCCTCCCTATAGCGTCGGACCAGCATCGAGCGTCGGCCTCCCTCCCTATAGCGTCGGCCCAGCATCGAACGCCGGCCTCCCTCCCTATAGCGTCGGCCCAGCACCGAGCGTCGGCCTCCCTCCCTCCTTATAGCGTCGGCCCAGCATCGAGCGTCGGCCTCCCTCCCTATAGCGTCGGCCCAGCACCGAGCGTCGGCCTCCCTCCCTATAGCGTCGGACCAGCATCGAGCGTCGGCCTCCCTCCCTCTAGCGTCGGCCCAGCATCGAACGTCGGCCTCCCTCCCTCCAGCGTCTGCCCAGCATCGAACGCCGGCCTCCCTCCCTCTAGCGTCGGCCCAGCATCGAGCGTCGGCCTCCCTCCCTATAGCGTCGGCCCAGCACTGGGCGTCGGCCTCCCTCCCTCCCTATAGCGTCGGCCCAGCACCGAGCGTCGGCCTCCCTCCCTATAGCGTCGGCCCAGCACCGAGCGTCGGCCTCCCTCCCTATAGCGTCGGCCCAGCATCGAGCGTCGGCCTCCCTCCCTATAGCGTCGGCCCAGCATCGAACGCCGGCCTCCCTCCCTCTAGCGTCGGCCCAGCATCGAGCGTCGGCCTCCCTCCCTCCAGCGTCTGCCCAGCATCGAACGCCGGCCTCCCTCCCTATAGCGTCGGCAGATCTCCTGTCAGTCCGTGCTCTATTTCCCAGCTCGGTTACGTCGGCTTTGGGTCAGCCCACTATACGGGAGGCCGATGTCGTGTTTATATGTTTGCGCGGGTCCAGCTCTTTGCATTCAAATAACGAAATGCTTTTTATAATTAACCATTTTGATAAATGATGTGATAAAAATATGATAAATGGCTGGTCATTTTAGACATGTATCCTACCTAGTAGAGGTATGCTGCACAATTTAAAACTCTTAGTTTCGGACATGCTCAGCACTAGGCTAGTTCGCTTTTAAAGGGACGGCGCTGGCTGCATGTGCTGCACGCGCTGAATTAAAGTGACAGCGCATGGTTCGTTGTAAAAATGAACACAGATTGACACGAAAATAAATGCATTTAATTTAATCATAGCCTCCTACAATTTTTTCACAGGAATCTTTTTACTTTAAGCCCGGGGTAAAAGCAAAACACCAGGAGTAGGGCTTAGGCTACTATAGAAAAAATAACTAATGTGGTCAAAAGTGTTTACTTCATTTTTTATTAATTGTGACTGCATAGCTTGTTATATGTGTGGGCAAGGGCCTTTGCACTTATGAACGGGTTATAGAACTTCAAAATTAGTTTAAAATTCATTATTTAATGAGATTTTTATTAAAGCAATGTTCTAATTCTACTGTAGATGTTTATGTAAATGTTGCGTGACTTTGACGTGTTTTAATCATAGACAGTATATAAGAGGTTTTAATGGGCGTGAACATTCGAGTCGCATTCAAACCTGCTTCCAACACTGGAGTGGTGCAGAGTTGCCATGGAAACGGCGCAGGCTCACGCCACTGTCTGCAACTGACGAGCAGCAAAACTCACTGTTGTTTTCACTGCTTTCAGGTGAGATCAGTGTCTAAAATCACACAAATAACACACACAACTGTTCTAGACACTTCTCTTACTTGTAATTGACACGCTTCTGCTCAATATTTACTTTATAGACATGGTTTAGTGTCTTCGAAAAAGTATGTTAGCATCTCAACCGTTTTCAGAAGAGGTAACGTTAGGCCTAAATTATGCTAACTTTTTACCTTGAGCTTTTGATATTAAAGTTTGGGCTTTTAATCACATCGTATGTGTAGATGAGAGGTTTTGATAATTGTGTAAAGATTTTGCTTGGAAGTTAGCTAATTTATTTAACATGAACGTAATCGGTGAGGTCAATATGGAGTGCGAAATTTGACTGAAACTACGTTAGCTTAGGGATGGGCGATATGGCCTAAAATCCATATTGCGATATACATTGCAGCCTCTTGCGATAACGATATATATCACGATATATAAATTATAATAAAACCATTTCAGAACAGGTTACACAGACCCTAAGGAAAGCCAAACTTTTTTTTTTAAAGAAAGAAAGAAACGTATCGTTTATATCGCCCATTACTACGTTAGCTCAATGGTTAACAAATATTGATAAAAAATTGTTCTGTGATTTTAGTGGTAACAAAACAGCGCCTCTACAACGGAGGGGAAGCTCCACGACTTCAACATTCCTGAAGAAAGCTGCTGCCGGAGAAGTGGGAAACACAGGTGAAGGGAGGAAGCTCATTAACAGAACCTCACATCCATTTTCTCAATATTTTTCACCTAAAATAACATGCATCTGTTATTTTTTTAATTTCTCAAATTTACATTTTCTATTTGTTTTATTTATTTGAAGAAGGTTTTGACATTCAAACGTAAGTGACACTGTGTTAGCAATATTACATGAATAAGTAAACCTAAAAACATCAATTCTGTTATCCTAATTAAGAAATTATGTTCTGTATATTTATATTCTTTCTCTTTTCTGCATTTCACTTTAGTTCTGCTGTAGCTTCTTTTCTTTTAATAAACCTTGCATGAATAATTATATTGTTGGCTCTGTGACAAATGTTGTGTTGCAGATGCGTGCATGCTGATGCCCTGCACCGTAGCAGAGTTGAGCTGATCATCATCTCCAAGAAAGCTTGAGCTGATCGCTATCAACCATATGATTAGCAAGTAAAACTTCAAGCATACACTAATGGTGTTGGTACAAACTTTTATGTTTTGAAAGAAGTCTCTTATGTTCACCAAGACCGTATTAAAAACAATATTGGATGGGCTTGACAGTGCGAGCAATTGCGACCTGAACAAAAAAATGTTTTTAAACAAAGACACTTGGCTCTGCGCAAATCCAATGTTGTCTGTTTAAAAAAATTTTTTTTTAAAAATCACGTGATCCACACAAACGCGCCTTAAATAAATGGGTTTCAGAGCGCAGCGCACCATATCGCGTGGAAAGCGCTGCCGCGCCGCGGTCTCTTTCGTTCTACAAGTGTTAGCGCTCCCGTGGCGTCTGTCGTTGCTATGCAACCATGAACTGCACTCTCCATAATGACGAGGAAATATCAGCAAAAGATTAATTGATTTCTAGCCCTTGTATTAGCTTTACTACATATATTTATGGAGATGAGAAATACAAATCTGCCCTGTACAGCTATTCAGCCTAGCTTTTGATGTTGTTACAGAAAGGCCGAAGCTGATTGGTTGGTTTGTCACATGACCTGCAGTGCGCTTTTTGAAAAGTTAAGATGTTTTCATCTTGCCGCGGCATAGGCGGCTGGAAAAACGAGCGCGCTGCGCGCCTACATTTGAAATAACAAACTTGAGCGTGCAAAAGACGCAATATGTGATGTGAACAGGCACCTTGTGGCGCTTTTCCTCTGCCAGGTACGACTCGGCGCGGCGCGGCTCGCTTTGCTTTTCCACTGCAGTTCAGTAGGCTACCGCTTCAAAGTGGGCGGGTTTATAGTAGGGATGTCCAGATCCGATCACGTGATCGGAAATCGGGCCCGATCACGTTGTTTCAGACTCGATCGGAATCGGACGTAACCTCCCGATCAGGACTCGGACATTATATATATATATATATATATATATATATATATATATATATATATATATATATTCATTATTTTTTGACACACACATCTATAGTTATGCGGTCGCACAGAGTTTAGACCCTTTTGACTCCACACAGAAACAGCAACGCATGCGGCATGACGTCACTTTTTTTTGCAGAGACGCTATTGGTTATTGGCAAAGTAGAAAACGGAAGCAACTTGAAGCGGAAAGCGCGAATATGTCTGCGGTGTGGAGATACTGCCCATATGAGGGCGCCTCCATCTCCATATGTGGTTTGAGTCTGAACCATTATTTTTTAAATTTTCATACAATTTATGAAGTAGACGTCCTATTCAGAAGTAGTGTTGGAAGTTTGGCAGATTTAGAAATGAATTAAACCTCTAAGAAACACAGAAGATCACGTATGTGCATTATAGCTCGCTGCCACATCACTAATGCTGAATCTATTATATTTTTATTTAAAACATGTTCAGACCTTTTTTTCTAAAAGAATTGAATGGATGCTATCTTTTGAACTCTTGGCATGAAAACAAACTGAGGTTTCTACCATTCTCTCATGATTTTTCATGTTCATCACTATTTCAAAATAAAGGTCTGAACACGCCTCAGGAGGATGAACATATTCTTGTTGCATATTGATAAATTACGGCTCCTCTGTCATGTATTTTGAAAATCAGTCACCAAATATGTAAACTAGAGATTGTAAGCTTTCAAATGATATATAGTGTGTCAAGATTGGCTTAGGTTTAGTATAGGATATTACTGTTTTAAGTATGTAATGGCCAATATAAGGGGTTAAGGGGATAGTTCACACACTTTGTTGTTATTCTGTCATTGATTACTCTTTACTCTCCCTCAAGTTGGTCCAAACTCGTAAGACTCATTCATCTTCCAACACAAATGAAGATATTTTAATGAAATCTGAGACCTCTCTGTTGGCTACTCTCCATAGACCGCTACACACACTTTGATGCTTCAAAAGGTTAATAAAGAGATCGTAAAATTAATCCATATGAATTGAGCGTACAGTTTGTTTTTAGTTCAGGTCCAATGTTCATAGAGCCGAAGATTTTGTAGCCAAATCGTCCACACATATCTTCAAGTTTGTGTCCTCTACTAAACGGTCCTTACACTGGTAACACACAGAGGGCCGGGGCGAGCAGTGCTGCATATACCGCTCTACAGACATCAGACATCAGAAGAGTAAAGCCCATGATCTGGATAAAAGAAACCGTTGAAATGTATTGTTTCTTAAAGCAAAGTCCTAACTGCTTTTCCTCAATGTTTTGGTGTCTTAACTTGAAATGTGTCTGTTCATTATACTAGAGACAGTTACGCACACAAAATTAAGGTATTTTCCATATAAGTATAGTCTACTTTTTCATATTGGATAGTCAAGTAGTATCACCATAGACATTGAGGGGCACAAGTCCTATAATTATACGTCAACAATAATAAGTTAATAATTGGAAATGGCCAAACTGTCCCCCCAATATTGGAAATTCTTGCTCCGCTCTGTTTTTAGGATGACAAAAAGGTTTAAAAGTTACATTTTAGGGTTAGTCTACCTTAGTGGTCTACAGCGAGCGTCCAGATAGATGGCCAATCAGATCAAAGTAGGCGGGGTTTACGGTTCACAAAAGCAGAGCACGTATTCCATCAGTTTAGCGTTGAAAGAGTGCGCGGTGAGATGGAAGTGGCAAATCATTTAATATTATTAGTAAATGATAGGGGTGTAAATATCAATCGATTCGTATCGATACATCGATTATACAGCCGGCGATTCGATGCATCGTTGCGTCCGCAAGAATATCGATTAATGTGCTTATTTTGCCGCCTGTCATTTTTCAGCATCCACTCCGACATATGCGTGCAACCTACTCCTAAGCTGCGGGTGGCGATATCCTCATTATTGTCTTCTACGTCACACTGCTTCACGCGCCGCGCGCATTACGTTTATGTTCACAGTTCACACACTGTTGAGTCTGACTTTCAAGAGCGATGGAACCGTCACAGCGAGCTGGCAATGAAAGTGAAACGTTACACACTCCAGTCGGCGTCAAGTCATGGGTGTGGAAGTATTTTGGCTTCAGGAAAATAGATGGAGCACTGGTAAGAGATGTTGCCGTTTGTAAAGAGAAAGACTGTCAGTGTGAGATAAGATACTGCAGCAACACGTCGAATCTCTCCGCACATCTGAAAAGGCGCCATGGTATTGATGTCGAGTGTAAAGCAAGAACACCAGCTTCCACGCCCGCCGCCACATCACAATCACTGACAACGTTTTTTCCTCAAAAGTTGTCGAGCACTTCAAAAAGAGCTAAAAACATCTCCAAAGCCATTGCGTTTTTTATATGTAAAGACATGAGGCCCTATTGCGTCGTAGAGAACGACGGCTTTAGATACCTGCTCGAAGTTCTTGAGCCGAGGTACAACATTCCCTCACGGCAACATTTCAGCGAGTCCTATATTCCGAATTTATACACCAAAGTTCGTGATGAAGTTATTCAGGGTCTGATGAGTGCAGAGCGAGTAGCCATAACTTCAGATGGATGGACTTCATGCACAACGCAGTCCTACATCACCGTAACGTGTCATTTCATTGACAACAAATGGCAAATGAAAAACCATGTTTTACAGACTCGTGTCTTGGGAGACACTCATTCAGGAGTTAATATCGGGCAGGTTCTGAGAAGTGCGTGTGAAGAATGGGGTATACTGGACAAGGCACCGGCTCTCGTCACCGACAACGCTTCTAACATGATCAAAGCTGGTGAAGAGGCAGGATTATCACCACATATAAAGTGCTTCGCACACACACTTAATCTGACAACACAAGATGGCCTTAAGATCGCTGCCACAGAAAGACTTTTAGGGCGCGTGAGAAGAATTGTGAGTTTTTTTCACCGCAGCGCAGTTGCGACCACAGTTTTGAAGGAGAAGCAAAGTTTGCTGGGGCTTCCACACCACAAGCTCAAAGCAGACGTGAAAACCCGATGGAATAGTTCTTTCGAAATGTTGGAGCGATTTCTTGAACAACAAGCTGCGGTGATGGCGACACTTCTCGACAAGAAAATCAGAAAAGGCTCGTGTGACGTGCACACACTCAGTGAAAGTGATCTCTTGGCTGCCGAACAAATGGTGAGTCTGCTAGCCCCGCTAAAAACTGCTACTACTCTGATGTGCGAGGAGAAGCAACCCACTGTGTCCATCATTGCGCCTCTCCGAATCAAATTGTTGACGCATTTCGAATATGCACCGGATGACTCCCCTTTAATCAAAGACATGAAACGACACATGTCTGATGATCTCAGAGAGCGATATGTGGACGAAGAGCCATTCTTGCTTCGAGCAGCTGCTTTAGACCCCCGATTTAAAAAGCTTCCTTTCCTGGGTGATGAGAGAAGAAACCAAACCTTTGAATATCTTGCTGAAGAAGCAGCACAGCTGAAGGAACAGAGGGTAGGTTGTTTCTCATCTTGTTTCATTAGTGATGGTGTTTAATTTAACTTAATAGTAATACTAATGAACCCATTGTTCCATTGAATACTCTAGCTATTTATTAATAACTTTGCCTTTGTGTATGTGTTTGTCTGTGTTACAGAATGAGTCAGAGGCCCAGCCTGAGGAAACACCTCCTCACTCTTCTCACCAGATTTCTATGGAGCTAAATGAGGTGTGTGATGCAGAAACTACTAAAGGTATGTATTCATACACTTGATATTTATATATCTTTATACATGTGTGTACTGTGTATGTAGCCTATGTATATTATTTATATATTTTTTTATATACATGTGCTATATATTTATGCTTGCTTTTACATATAATTATATATACATAACACAATTACACACAACTATAATCAAGTCTTATTTTTTATTTCTGTGCCATTCTAGAATCCACCCCTGTTTCCAAGAAATCAAAGGTATTGGAGGACCTTTTTGGCGACTCCTTCTGCACTGAGGACCCAAGTGTCGGGGACAAAACATCCAAAGAACTAGCCCATGATGAAGTTAGGAAGTACAGAGATGTTGCATCTTTGAGCCTAGATGGTAAGGTGTTAGACTGGTGGAGAGCTCACCAGGCTGAGTTCCCTCTCCTGGCAGACCTGGCCAAGACGTATTTATGCATTCCTGGTACAAGTGTACCATCAGAACGTGTATTTAGTACAGCAGGGGACATTGTGCGTTCAGAGCGTAGTGTGTTGTCTTCTGAGCATGTGGACCAGTTGATTTTCTTGAAGAAAAATCTGTCAAGGAGCACCACTGAGAGTATTGAACTGTAGAGGTCAGTCTCCTTGTCTTTGGTCCATTAATGGGCTGTAGGCTTATGTCTTAGACTTTTGTTACTTTTGATTCTTAAGCTACTGCACTTAAACTGTTTTGTTGAGTAACTGTTCTATTTGCAAGTCCCCTAGCTCAAGCCATGAGCCATGCTTCTAAATACCTCATTCTTTTAAAATGCAAATGCATTTTTGTTATTTTGTAGTGAATGTTGGGCTGTAGGCTAATGTCCTAGACTTTTGTTACTTTTTGTTAATTGCACTTTAACTGATTTTGTGGAGTAACTGTTTTATTTGCAGTTCATCTACTGCAGAGGATGTGTGATATTACCTCTTAATAAGATGCAAATTATATTTTCAAAATGTAACCAATTTTGTATAAAAGAAACGTGCAGGGTTGATGTACTTGAACTGTAGGCTGTAGAGGTCAGTCTTTCTTTTTTTTTTTTTCAGTAAATACAGTAGGCTAATTGGCCATAGTAGACCTGCACTGTAAGCATTAGACTTTTTGTTCTTATTACAAATGATCTGATTGCACTTTATTGTAACTGTAGTAGATGCAGTAACTGTTCTATTTTCTGTTAATTTGCAGTGCATTGAGCACAAATGCTATAGTGTAACATACACATTATTATGTGAATAGATAGAATACTGTTTCTGTATTCTCAATAAAAGGCTAATTAAATGATTTATTTTTGTTGATTTATTTTGAAACTTAATAGATATCATCATGTAAAAATATCGAGCATTGAATCGTATCGAATCGAATCGTATCGCGGGGAATTCTGAAGTATCGAAAATAATCGAATCGTTGGCTTAAGAAATCGGTATCGTATCGAATCGTCATGAAGGCCCCGATTTACACCCCTAGTAAATGATAAAACGTAAAACTGTTTTATTGTAGAAATGATAAATGACTGACAGTTATCTCCAGTGATGCAAGCTACGCAACTTTTTTTTCTTGAATATGGCCATTTTGAGGGATGAAAGTTGCATGTGTTCAATATCGAAGCTATTTCATTAATGATCAGTTTTGGGGCAGCGTTACTACAGTTTCTCTCTGTGTGTGTGTGTGTGTGTGTGTGTGTGTGTGTGTGTGTCAATAAATTTCATATTTCAAGATTTTAAAAAACTAAGAAAAAAGTAAAGTTATTAAATTATAGACTTTCTATTGATTGTTCCCAAAAAAGAAACATTTTACTATTAGGAAAACATTAGATTTAAAAAATACATGTCTTGTTTTGGCACAAGAAAGACTCCCTTGCCTGAATAAAAAGGATAATATTATTAAGGATTTTGTGCCTGAGGTGGGAAAATAGTTTTGTTTTGTTTTGGAGGATTAACATATCTTTAAAGTTGTAAGTAAAAAAAAAAAAAAAAAGTTAGTTCTTAATGAAAATGGCACCCGTTTTGTAGAATGACTCAATAATAAAGCACTATTGTTCCAAGAGTAAAACGCGATTCATATTTATTAGTATTGCTTTAATGTGTGACGTGGCTCATCATAGACTCACTGTAAAGCATTAGCATTATCTGCTCCAGTGTGACACTTGAGATCGATTCACACATTAATTCCCCTCACAGATCTTAAACTTTGACTTTTGACTTGACGAAACAATCACACACACACACACACACACACACACACACTCGCTCAGGTCTGACTGAACTCTACATGTTCTCCTCATGCTCGCTCGACGTCGCCAGAGAAGACGCACAAGTATCGCTGTGATCGATGAACACAATACAGACATGAGTCTGTCGCTTCATCAAACTGTATAAAGTGTGTGTGATGTAAAGTGTGTAAAGATGAGAATACCTGCTCTCCTCGCCTCAGAAGACTCGACGCTGATTGAGACTCGATGAGGGAATCTTTATCCTCTTTATGGACCTGAAGAAAAGATCGCCCAAAAGCCAGTAGCACCTCACTGCAGTACACAAGATCCAGAACTGAGGGGTTCTGGTGGTTCTTCTTCTTCTTCTTCTTCTTCTTCTTCTTCTTCTTCTTCTTCTTAAATTTATTGGCGGTTGGCATACCAATTTGGTGCATTACCGCCACCAACTGTTTGGGGTGTGGAGCTTCAATGCGGATTTATATAATAACATATAAGTATATATAAATATATATATTTATTTATTTTTTCTCTAAAAAAGTGGACCTTTTTGCAGTTTTCTCCTACTTTTGTATTTAATTATGAGGTTCAAATACTTCATTTTGGTGACCTTTTATGCACTCATTTATAAATAAAAAAAAGAAAAGAAAAAGGAGGTGAAAACCCCCTGATCATGTATAGGCTACGTTTTTTAATTATAAGATAATTACTTTTGTATTTTTCATAGAACATCAAATAGCCTACGATATTTGTGTAAGTGCAGCTCGTTGCCTCTAGGGGGGTCCGGGGACGTGCTCCCCCGGAAGAAAAATGTGTAAATTTTAAAGATAAATTCATTAATCTGGTGCACTTTGAGTCACCTTAATTTACTGAAGACCACAAATTATATTATAATATTAATTCTCAATATGTAGGCTACACATTCATATTCACCTGTGCCTTATATGATGAGAACGGCTTGGTTAATGTTGTTTGTCCCCTCCCCTCACAACGACAGTAACGTATTACCAGAGCATGGAAAAGCAGCCCACATAAACACTGCTACTGGAAGTGGCGAAATCCACAGCGTTCTGCATGGCACAGCAGCTGATGGCCCGTCTCAAAAGGAGGTCCAAACGCAACCGGAAAAGACAGGGCTTTGTTGGAGAGATTATTAGATGTAACCCTCTTTTTGGCATCTAGAAATGTAGCTTTCAGAGGGGACACCAGTGAGCTTGCTGATGTTCATAATGGACATTTTTTAGGGTTACTCGAGCTGATTGCAAAATATGATTCTGTCATGCGAGAGCATCTAGAAAAGGTCAAAGAATATAGACAAAGAGGGGAATATGTCGGGAAACGTTAAGGGTGGGCAAGCCCAAATGATCAAAGTAAATCCTTAGGCCACACGTTCCCCCTGTGCATCGCATACACTGAATCTAGTAGGTGTCCATGCTGTCCAGTCGTGTCAGGAAATGTCCACTTATTTCGGATGTGTCGATCGCCTTTACACACTCTCGAGCGCGAGTCCAGACCGGCGGTCTGTGTTAGAGGAAAAGACGGTCACCGAGTGAGTGACACACGATGGAGTGCGCGAACTGACGCGGTAAGACCTATTGCTCCCCAGTGTGATTGAAGCAATCGATTGCCTAATATCGTCCTGTAAATGATCTAACGAGGCCTTATCAGATGCGCGGGGACTGAGAGAATATGTCATGTACAGCCGTTGTCATGTGCACTGTGTCTGGCTAAAAATACTACAACTGATCGAAGATTTGGGGAGGCCCCATTCACTGGACCTTTCCAGGGGCCCAGTCATTTCTGTGGGCTAATTATTACATTAAGTTACATGAATCACGTTACATAGGCCTTTTCAGTTAAAAATGGCGAAATTAGACAGTTTATTAGTTTGCCTGATTATTTCTAACATGTATGACCTAAAACAGCTGTCAAAAAAAACGACTTCAATTTTAAGTCGTTAAAGCCAGAGATCCCAGGCTGTGGTTCGACAGTCGGGACAGGCAGTGTGGGAAAACTGGATAGCATGGAGCGGATGGTGTCTACCTTTTTCCTGAAAAAAAGCAATGAAATGGTTGCACCTCTCTTCTGTTGCTCTGGATGAAAGTGGGTTTGCGGTGTGAGGATGTCATGTATGGTGGAGAAAAGTTGCTTGGAGTTGCCAGGGCTGTTGTTGATAATGTTGGAAAAGAACTGTGAGCGTGCACTTTTCAAGGACCGTGCGTAGGACCTCTGATGTTCTCTGTAGGCCTGCTTATGAACATCGAGTCCCGAGGCCTTGAGGCGACGCTCAAGGACACGCCCAGCTGTTCATTTGCCGAAGTTCGTCGTGTACCAGGGGCTGAGCGTAAGAAGCTGACAGTTTCATGTTTGACAGGGGCATGGAGATCCAGGAGACTGCTCAGGGATTGTAGAAGTCGACCGACTCAGTGGCTGAAGAGAGGTCAGCAGAGGAGAGATGTTGGAGGTCGATGGTCAAGGTCCCCATAGCAGGTTTGACGCTTGGCCTTGGTGTGTGGGGAAGGGAGTGACAGCTCCATTGAGATGGCCTTATGGTCAGACACACCCAGGTCATACGCCATAAGGTTGCTATAGGGGCGGAGTATGAGATGACCAGATCCAGTATGTGCCCTCTGGAGTGTGTGGGGACGTCGACATGTTGTTGGAGGTTTGGGTTGTCTAGATGGATATTGATATCTCCAAGTATGATAATGTTGGTAGAGGTGGTGCAGAGTGTTGTGAGAAGGTCGCGTATCTCTGAGATGAAAACTGAGTTGGGTTTAGGGGGCCGGTAGATCAGAAGTGTTTTCATGAGGAAGGGAGTGTTTGCCTGGAGGCGGCCGTTAGCCAGACACAGAAGTGGAAGACTGTCCGGCACAATAGAGAAGATGGTCCATGTCATTGGACTGGCTGGAGCTTAAAGCTTTCAATTTCGTATTAATCCGTTCAAAAACTCAAGAGGGATACTATTCAGAACGAGAGAGAAAAAAAACGTGTAAATGCGTGTAAAATTCTCTCAGAAAACAGTTGTCATTAGCAAGAAGACACAAGGGATTACCAACGAAGACAGAAGATGATGAAATGCCATCAGATAGTGCGTCGATGCCTAAACTGTGGTTTGGAAAACCGGAGTGTTAGATGTGTGTGTGTTCACACTAGCGTTAACCGGTGTGATGCACTGTTGGTGTGTTGTTTTGGATGTTATGATCAGTGATGGATGAAGCAATAATGAGCTTTGGATGTTATACAGTGTGATACATGGATTTTACTTGGACATATAAAAGAATATTCTGTCTGTAATTCATGGCTTTCAATAGAAATTAGTAAAAATTTGCCATACAAATCTTTAAAGGCTGTTTTCTCAAAATTAGTTTTCTCTCACACTCCTAGTGACGATTTTCCACTTCTGTAGCGCTTCTACACACACCAAACTTGACAGTCATATTCCTAACTATATTGTGAAGGTTTGTTCAGAGGGATTTGTTGATATATCATTCTTGGCCTGATTTATATGACATTTTATGCCTAAAAATAGGGCAGAAATCCATTTGTTAAGGCTATTGGCAGTATAAACAAAAGGAGATAATCATAATCCCCTCTGAAAATATCTTTTCATTGAATATATAAACAAAATGCAAAAATAAAGACATTCATAATGTTACAAAAGATTTCAAAAGAATCCTGAAAAAAATGTGTACACAACTGTTTTCAACATTGATAATATTAACGTTACCTTTAACGGGATTAATTTCAGTGTTTACATGTGCACATGCGGTGCATCATCACATGCATCTGTGTGTTCTGATGACGGGATGTAGGGTAGGCCTGCAGTCCCCGTACTACAAGCAATCCATTAACAGAAACGCTCATGTTAGGGATTGTATTTAGTTATTTCACTCAGTAACCATCTCTCCAGTTACACACACACACACACACACACATTTGATTATTTTATTTGGAATGACCAATACTGATTAAAACAACACAGCATCCAAATATTCACAAAGAGCCTGTCATGTTTCACCAGACAATACAAACATTGCTAATAGTCCCAACCACATGAATAAATAATCACATAGACTATGGATAGAGGAGACATCGCCTTCTCCACACATGCAGACTGCCTATGATTGCTGACACAGAACAGTATTCGGCTGTTTGCTTAGAGGTCTTCTTACTCAGTCCAGCAATCTGCAAGCCTCTAACACATAATCTATGCACATGTCCCAAGCTGCCAAAGATTAAGATGATCAGTTTGATCCTGTAACCACACACTGCCAAAGCATTGGTTAATGACTGGTACTTTAGCATTTTCTCAGAAAAACACAAATCCATATAAGCATCAAAACAACAGCCCACTTCCAAAATCAGAATACTCTTAGAAAGTTCATTGACGACTACAATGTCTGGAGTATTTGAGTATTCCCTGAGGACACTTCTAAGAGAGTTTATATTATTATTCAGATTCGAAAACCAGCTAGTTTGAACAGTCTTGTTTGTGTGTATTGCACTTTGTCCAGAAACTTTGCGCAGTTCTTGAGCTGTTATATTTACAATGCGATCGTGGCGCGCGATGTAAAGTCCTTTAAACGCAGGGCACCCGTTCATTATGTGCGCTGTAGAGTCCATTGTCCTATCGCTGTGTAGTAAGCAGAATGGTTCGTGGTGTTTTGGAAACCACAGGGAGAGATTGTATTTAGACGGAAGAGTTTGCAGCCGAGCTTTAATAACAAATTTTAGGATACCTCCGTTAACGGCTGGATTTTGTAACGCAGAGTGTGAGACTGTATGGTCCGCGCACTGCAGGCCAGCGAGTTTACCTTGAAGGCGCAGGTCAGCCCAATAATCGCGCTGTTGCGCTTGAAAATATTGGAGGATTTCATACCTGCACGTCCGGCTGTTCAGCTTCTTACTGGTTCCAGTGTGATGTGTAGTTGCCTCAGCATACACGTTTAGATCCATAATCTGCCCCTCGCTGATATTTACCTGCTCCCCGCCAGTATGCGCCCAGTTCAGCTGTAGATTGTTGTTGCTGCACAAGTCATTCAGATCGGGCCAATCCGAACGTACTCCAAATCCTGTAGCCCTGGTGTCCAGCTTTCCGCTAGGTTTCTTTCGGAAGCCAAGGAAACCCGGTTCTCCATCTGCAGCATAGGGGACCTTGCGTTTGCTTAGATCCAGCAGCAGTGAGCGCCGGGCAACTTCGCGAACTGTAAGGTCATCGTTATTCA
This sequence comes from Phoxinus phoxinus, assembly GCF_949152265.1. Lineage (NCBI taxonomy): Eukaryota > Metazoa > Chordata > Actinopteri > Cypriniformes > Leuciscidae > Phoxinus > Phoxinus phoxinus. The sequence continues at coordinate 773,066 of NC_136876.1, forward strand.
GCATGTGCAGTAAATGGTTTACTCTGGTAGCTGTATAAATCCATTCAATGTTGGGAATCCCCAGTCCCCCTTCTGATTTGTTCATAAAGAGAATACTTCTTGTTGTGTGTGTGTGTTGAGACTTAACCATTTTCTTACCAGCTGCACGGTCTTATTGTTCAGCTCCGTCAGATATTTCTTAGCAATGTGGACATTGGCAAACAGATGTTGAGTCTTAGACAGAGCTATATCCCGAACCGCCTGGAGTTTCATACAGGTCGGCAGGGGACACTGGTCTATCAAGTCTAATCTGATGGAGTATTCCTTACAGATATCGCTCACTTGCTCTTGCCATTCTCCTGCAACATTAAACATGTGTCCTAGATAATTGTATGATTCAAGTCTTGAATAAACTCTGATTGTGCTTCCAGCGATTGTGAATGATGGAGGCTGATCATACTTGGCTCTATACCATCTATTGCCACCGCTGCGTCGTTCGTAGAACACCGCACAGTTGTTGTTCTTAACTTTAAGTCCAGACCATTGCAGGAAGCGATCGGTGTATAACAGCGTGTTGGTAATGACGTTCTCCTCTCTTGATACTATGAGGACGTCATCAGCAAAAGCCTGGACTGGGTTTGGAGATGTAATACCAGGCGGGGCGAGGAGGCATAACCATTTCAACCAGTGGTTTAAGGCCACTATGAAATTCACAGCGCTCCAGGGACACCCTGTCTTAATCCCAATTTCAAGTTTAACCGGTTTCGTTAGTTGCACACACACGTACACACACACACACACACACACACACACACACACACACACACACACGCACGCACACACACACACACACACACACGTTTGTATACATGATGCATGCATACTCTACCAGCTACCATGGATATGTGGTGTAAAAGCGAATGAGTGCTGCCCTCTTCAGGTTGAATGGTGGCTACTGCAGTTGAATTTTGAATTATAATTTAAATTAATTACTGGATCTTCTCTTCCTGAAAACATTTGCCTTAAATATTTTCGAATTAATCATTAACCAATGAAATCATTTGATCTACTGTATATCAATACTAAGCCCTATTTCGATATAATCAGATAAAATCCTCAAAATCATCAAAATACCCCATTCTTCAACCATTAGTCGGTCCACATCCTCCTCCAGGCGTGTTGATCATCGTTCGCCCCGTGGACTATGGGATGGTTGGGGCCTGTAGGTGAGCGGCTTGGACGCAGGTGTCCCACTGATCTCCTGAGATCCCCACCGCACCCCCACCGGAATGGACCATCTCCTGCTGGCTGTCACCTGTGAATGGAGACTTTAAGTATTTTGTTAGTGACCGCTTGTCTTTCCCTCGTCCCTTTTGGTGTGACCTGTGGAGTTTTCACCATCTGTTTACAAACTGAAACATATTATCATTAGACATTTCTTGCTTAATGGAGTCAGAGTCCTTTTCCCCTGAAAAACACATATCCACTTTGCTTACGTTAACACGTCAGTATTCATACATTTGGAAGCAGAATCAGTTCAGCTTGATGCAATCCATCCTGACATTCTGCAAAAGGAAAATGTTAAGTTATGCGCTGCGCAATATGTAGCACCTTTCTGCCACAATAATAACCCAGGCCAGGACAGTTAGCCAAATTCATTTTGCCCTGTCTCCCAATCCTGCATGCTCTCTGTAAAGAGAAACACATTTTCGAGGTTATTGTCAGATAGTAAAGTCTGAGGGCGGGGCCTAAAGCACAAGCGCGCGCGCGACTGGAGAACGCGAGAGTATGGTTATGGTCCTATAATGACAGATGGAGAGAAAGTAATAATAGAGAGCAAAGGTAAAGCAGAGTTGCTGGCAAGGACATGTGTTAAAATACATAGTAATGGTAATTTGAGTGATGAGGAAAAGATAGCCTACAGAGGGAGAAAACAATAAGAGATAATGGCGAAGTAATACAGGATGATGGGGACAATGGAAGTACCATAAATGTGATGTTTAGTAAAGAAAAAATTCGATTTGAAATGAAGGAAATATTACAAATGAGTTCAGGGCATGAGGGGTATAGAGCAATATTTGTGTTTTTGAATAAAACAGGGCTTATTAGAAGGATATGCGTTTAGTTGTCTTAGAAAGTTGTATTTAATAATGATGTGAATGATAGGCTAATGTATTAATATTAATAATGTTATTAGATATTTATGTAGTTATTTATTGGTTTTATTTAGGTATATTTTTATATTTGAAGAGTAGTGAGTAAAGGCTATTGTGATCCACACACACTGCATATCAGAAGGTGGCGGTAATGCACACTTACAAGTTGTTTACCAACCGCCATTAAAAGAAAACAGAAGGAGAAGAAGAAGAAGAAGAAGAAGAAGAAGAACTTAAAGCTGAGTCCCGCGCGTGTGGTCGCAGTGTCGCGTCTCTTCCTCGTCGAGATTCAGCGTCGAGTCTTCTGGGGTGAGGAGAGCGTATTTCTCATATTTACACCACCATCACACACACACACACACACACACACACACACACACTTTATACAGTTTGACTCATTTCTGTATTGTGTTCATCGACCACAGCGATACTCTTTCTGGCGTCTTCTCCTGAAATAAACATGTAGTGCAGCAGCAGCGAGCATGAGGAGAACATGTAGAGTTCATTCAGACCTGAGCGAGTGTGTGTGTGTGTGTGTGTGTGTGTGTGTGTGTGTGTGTGTGTGTGTGTGTGTGTGTGTGTGATTGTTTCGTCAAGTCACAGTTTGAGGTCTGTGAGGGGAATTAATGTGTGAATCGATCTCAGTGTCGCACCGGAACAGATCATGATACATCTTTACATTGAGCGGCTATGATGAGCCACGGGACACATCACAGTAATACTAACATGAAAAGCGTTTTACTCGAGATAGGTCCAACTGCAGAACTGCAGAACCAGACGCCACAGCAGTGTGAGGACGACAGCGCCAGCCTAACGCCCGTTTCACACACACTCCGTGTTGCAGTGCGCTACTGATACGCAGTTTCTGTGTGTCACAAAATAAAAAATGGGTAAGTAATTTTGATACAAATGTATAAATACTGATTATACATACATATTTTAAGACTGAAAAAAATATAAGAACCGGAAGAGACAAAGGACCTTTTTGGAAATTAACATTTGATATATTAGTTATTGTTAGTACATGCCACTTATCTACATTAAAACGAGTATTTTCCCTCTGCTATAAATAAGGCTGGCTGTAGCACCAACAAGTTAAACATTTTGATTTACAATTACATAGTCAAAATTAATTATAAATACATAACTATAACAAACTTATAATTACACCCTGTTTAACTTCTGTATATTCAAAAATACAACTATATAATATGATTTACTTATGAATTCAGATATAGGCTACAACTACATATTCTGATGTTCATTTACATTTAATAAATTCGCATGACATAAAGGTTGAATGTGACGATAAACAAAATAAATAAAAAGGGCAACACCGTACATATTCATGTTTAAATAGAACAACATGCAGCAATAATATATATTTATATTCTCGTTTAAAAGCAATAATCATATAAATAACACTTGAAACAAACATTTTAAAACTTACCATCGACACCAATAGCCGAGGAAATTGCTTCCCATGCCTTTTCTTTGGCATTTAAATCTTTATACAACATATTCTGTGGATCATACAGAATTGTGTATTTCTCCACCTCCACAATGAGACGATTGTCATCCATGTCACGGTCACCTTGTTTTTGAGTTAGGCCTACTTTTCTCTCCACCGGCCTCTCACGGGATTGGTCTCCCCCATATCATGTATTTCTTGACAGGGAAAAGTCATATCTGATCGCATTTTGCAACTCTTGGGACTATACTGATTTTTTATTTTTTATTTCTTGATCCTGTAATTTAGTAATATAGAACACATTAACTGTAATTATGAGTATATGATCAAATTATTACAGTTTATTGTCAATCTATGTTAATTTCAATGTGAACAATACGCTGCAGTGCGGTGCCGCACAGCAGAAATAGACTCTGTGCGTAAACGATCGCTGCACTGCTGTACACGCACCGCAACTGGAGCGGATCGCCGGACCGCATCCGTGTGCAGTGTGAAAGCTCTGACCCGTTAACATGGGTACGGAAAAAAATACGCACTGCAAACGGAGTATGTGTGAAACGGGCGTAGTGGTCTGATGCCGGAAGTGGGCGGAGCAAAGCGTTATTTTCAAACTTTATTTTAAAGATTTTTTTTTAACGATTTGAATGATTTGAATAATGGAAAAGATATATTTTATATATATATATATATATATATATATATATATCAAATATTATAAAAGATACGAATTATGTTTTGTCCTATTAACAAAATACAATATACTAGCTATAGGCCTATAATATTAGTCGTTTTTTAAAAGTTAAAATTATACTTTATCCATTTGTTTTGTTGTTTCAAATGATTACAAATATAAATTTAACAAAGCATTAAAAAAATGAAAACAAAGCTTGAGTGTTTGAACATTTGATTTAATTGAAAAGCATGTTTAGACCATACACAACATAATTCTATGATGGACTGAAAAAACTAAAATGATTAATTTAAATAAAATCTTTTCCTCTGAAATAGCAAAAGCATCACACACTGAGCTGTACCAGCTCCAAATAAATAGCCTAATAGTAAATAAATAAAAATACAAAATCGATTTTTTTCGATTTAAAACAAAATAAAAAACAAAATCAAACCAAAGAAAATAAATCTGAAAACATAATTTGTATCTTTTATAATATTTGATATGTATATCTAAAATATATCTTTTCCGTTAAATCGTTTAAAAAATAAATACATTTTTTGACTCATGCTTGCAAATAAAATAAATATTATAAAAGTTATTAAAACTTATAAAAGTTTTCTTAAGAACATAATTCTTTTGAATAATAAATAAACAATTCTGAATTGAACTTATTAAAAAGAATATTATTCTTTCTTTCTTATTATAACTTTTAATAAATAAATCTCTCTTTTTAATAAAGTTTTTTTAAAAAAATTAATAAAAGTTGTGCAGGCAATTTGTCCCATCTTGACGGTTTAAAAATACTGCTAACAAAAAGGGCGCCTCGGGATTAACGCATGGAGTTTTTATTTATTTGTCACTTGACAATTATTGTTAAATGTGTGCCTGCATAACTTTTATAAGATTTATTTTCTTTGATTTTGTTTTATATAATTTTTTTTGTTTTCTTCGATTTTGTATTTTTATTTAATTACTTTTGAATATTTGTAATCATTTGAAACAACAAAACAAATTGATAAAGTATAATTTTAACTTTTAAAAAACTATTAAAGCAACACCAGGTAACTTTTGCTCTCGGGGTCCCCCTAGAGTTGAGAAACAGTATTGTCCTCTACTACTGTCGTAAACTCTGTCATACGTGCACGTGCATTTGTTGACAACCATGATAACCCTTTAGACATAGGCTTTCATTTGATATTTGAAAGTCCGCATCGGTCGGGCATAGGGTTGCCACCTTTGATTTGTGAAAAACCGGGACACTCAGATTATTATTATGTGTTGGGGTCTGAGTCTGAGTTGTAGGTTGTAAATAGTATTTTCTTTGACACTGGTGGCTCATCCGACGTTGTTGTGTTATCCTCCTCGTCCGTCTCTCCCCCCATTTCACACAATAGATGTAAATAGACAGTTTTTAAAAAGCTAGCTAGCAACTAAACTCACACTGTATGACATGGATAAAACATCAATAACACAAAAACAATCACTAATATATACCACTACATAAACCACTACAGATCAATAATTACAGCGGCATAATATGACCAAATTAATCTAAATATATCAAGAAAGTAGATCATTAAAATAATAACATTTTATATGTGCAGAAACTAAAAATGATCATAAAAGTTTTAAAAATAGTCATTCTACGAAACGGGTGCCATGTGTGTCCGCAACGTTTGATGAGATGCACAAAAATGTCCCAAAATGTGTTTACAAAGCTTAAAGGGATACGCCACTTTTTTGGAAATAGGCTCATTCTCCAGCTCGCCCAGAGTTGATCAGTTTTAACGTTTCCGAATCCATTCAGCCGAACTCCGGGTCTGACGGTACCAGTTTTAGCATAGCTTAGCATAGATCATTGTTTCTGATGGGTCCAGTAGCATTTCTTTCAAAATGACCAACGAGTTTCAATATTTTTCCTATTTAAAACGTGACTCTTCTGTAGTTAAACCGTGTACTAAGATCGACGGAAAATAATAATCCCAAAATGTGTTTACAAAGCTTAAAGTTATTCATCCCAGTGTTCTTGTTAACATGATAAAAACACTTTGTTTAATAATATTTCATTAGTACATAGCCAACTTCACATAAGACATATTTTATTCAAAATGAACCTCCCAGCAAGCACTAGCCGTCATGTCACCGTCTCGGTTAAATATAGACCCGATATAGTCCGGCTGTGTGTAACACACTTCTAGACAAAATAACATTGAATTTGGTTACATGTAGTTTTTTTCGGCGATCGAGGCATTCAGTGGTGTACGTTTAACGGCTTGCTATAGTTTACAACAGCGATTAGCATAGCCAAAATAGCCTTAAAATTGTTTACATGTTTTTCGCCCACGCAGCTTCATGTTTGCGGTCACACATTCATTAACAATCTACGGTATTATTTGACTCTTTCATTTTAAAATTAAATTAAAATGCTTTTCTCAACCGATAGATGGCAACAGCCGTACTGAGACATGACTACTAATAGTAATACTATAACAGAACACACACACACACACACGTGAATGTATTAGTCCATGCACACACACACACACACACACACACACACACAGAGTACAGGTGAATGTATTAGTCCATGCACACACACACACACACACGCACACACACTCGAGGTTAAACCGCCATCAATGCTTTTCTTGTGCAAATAGTTGTTTTGTAAGATGTAGGCTACACAGGGACCGTGAAGACACTGAATTAAACATGAAAACAGCCATCATAATAATCACAAATACACTTACATTTCTATAAATCAGTTTTTATGAATGAATGGCTTGCTCTAACTGTTGCTCTGGTCTTCGTCAACAACACGCGCTTGCGCCCCCTGCTGGTGAGGTCGACTAACAGCAGATGGAGATTATGCTCGGTAATCTACTGCTTTTCCTGCAGTTCCTGGATGTCAATGTTGAATTTACTGTCGAATTTGAACCACTGAATTTGTGGAAGCGAATTTGTAAAGCGAAATAAAGTGGACCGAAAATTGCCCGTTGAATATTATAGGTTGTATTTTTTAACAGTTTGAATATTTTGGAAGGGAAATTTGAAAGGTGAAAATGGATTATTGAATTTTTATGAATGAAAATGTGTTTGAAATGTTTTGAATTTTAATATTCACAGCTTAAATATACAACCATGTTGAATTTCAGCCCATAAAAATGCAAGCCCTAAAAATACAATGCATTAAAATGCAAGCATGGTTAATGCAATACATATTTTTTTCAAGTAGTGCAATTCAACAGGCTTTTTTATTTCAAAAACATTTGTCAGTATTTTACTTCCATAATCAACACACATCCAAGATGATATTGTGAGAAATAACCGTATTGTCTTTCAGTATAGCAGTAGTTTTATAGGCTTTAGTCATCTATCTGACTCAAATCATGTGTTTCTAACAGTTAGCTACTATATGTAAGATTATTTCTGTTTACGATTTTAACTGTTTTTCTTACCATTATTTATATTCTTTACTATATTTCTAGATGCCTGTATGTTAATGAAGAAGCAGAATAATGTTAGGATTAGCAATAAAAATAATGAATGAATTGGCATCAGTTACTGTACGATGAATAGATAGACAGACATAAATGCTTAGAAATGTAATTTATTATAAAAACAAAACTCAGTAATTGATATTTTTGATTTTGGCAGATCAGCTCCTCCCACATCATCAGCGAAGCTCCTCCCACACTGGAATTTATTATCAGTGAAGCTCCTCCCACTGCAATCACATCATCAGTAAAGCTCCTCCCACACTGGAATACATCATCAGTGAAGCTCCTCCCACAGTCATCACATCATCAGTGAAGCTCCTCCCACTGCAATCACATCATCAGTGAAGCTCCTCCCACAGTAATTCCCCAATAAATGCTGTAAATCCCCGTCAGCTACAAGTGGAGACGAGCATGAAAGCGTCAGGAAGAGCTGAAATCTGCAGAGACTGAGTTTATTAAAGAGGACAGTGAGAACACGAGTGATCCAGAACCCTGCAGAATGAAACGCACTGAAGATCCTGAAGAACAAAGAGGTTGGTGTTTATTCTTCATTCATTCATGATGCTGAAGAAAATTCATGTTAGAAATATTCAAGCACTTCATCACATTTAGATAAACAGTTACACTATGAAATGGTGCAGAATGTTCTGGGTTTCTTCAACAAATGGTCAGTAAAGGGAGATTTGAGACACTTTTATATTGATTGTCAACATCAGATCAAGCTAAATACTATTTTAACTTTTATTTTACATTATTTTATATCTTGTTCCCAATTTGCAACAATCTTACCAGAATTTGTTACAAAGTATATATTTTTTAGGAATAATCAGTAAATGCCAAGTTACTGAGTAACGGGGTTGATGAATACAGTCAATGCTACAGTTTGTGTAAAAATGGATTGAGATTATTCTCTTGTCTTCCCATCATGCTCCAGAAAGAGCCCAGATGATGTCACTTCCTGAGTGTCACAGTTTTAAGAAATGCTGTGTTTAAAAGGAGGAAAATCATGTCAGGAGTAACAGGGTTGAGTTAACCCGCTGGGGTCGGCAAACGCGCGGGCAAATACTATTCACCTATGGAATTATTCTTGTGCCAATAAAAATGAACGTAACTTTTCAAGAAACTGATGAAAATATAAATTGAAACTGAAAAAAAAATCTTTGAAACTGAAAAAGAATAAATCGTGGGCACATTTTTTAACTATTTCTCATATTTCTTTCGCTGATCTGAACTTACAAATGCACTTCCAGAGTTTCCATTTACGCTCCCTGAGTTTTCGTTTACGCTCCCTGAGTTTTCGTTCGCAGTTCTGACACACATCTCTCGTGGGGGCGGGGCTAGTAGCAGTGTGTTCTCATTGGCTACTGAGTTTTTAATTGACAGCTTCTTGACCTGGAAGTGAAGACGTCAGTGTTGTGTTTACATGTGTGGATGTGAGCGTCTGTAAGCGCAGCTTTCTATTTCATTTGAGTGATATTAAGTTATGTTTTTAATTTTATTTTATCTGTATTTACCTGCTGCTACTACTACTTAACCGACAGAAGCTTTTAGGAGCGCAAGAGATCTATTCAGTCTATTCAGGTGTAATTGTACATTAAAGTAGGCTATATAATACTGAACATATTGTGTAGTGTCAATGTTTTCGGAGAATATTTGTTTATTCCTGATGATTATTTTGCATGTTAGGCTCTGATTAGGTTGAGCTGTTACAATTTAAAGAGAATACTAGCGTACAGTACGTGTGTGATGTATTCAGCCGTCAAGGCCATCACATTACTCATTGTTAGCATATGCATTTACACCATCAAAATGAATTAAATAAGAGGAATTTAAACAATATGAACATTACTGTTACGTACCCTGAGATTATTAAAGGGGTATAGGGAATAACATTAAATGTCGTAGTTCGACTTCGTACCAATGCAAATGTCAGCAAAGAATACCACAGCTCCAAAGACAATCAACCCATATTTATTTACAAAAAGAAAATGGAATAGGACGAATCCATAAACAAACCATCTTACAATAATATGTACAGAAAAGTAAAGAACAAAAAGACACCCAGACAGGGGAAAAGAAGAAGGGAATTGGGCGGCAATCAAATAAATGAAATAATCAAAACATAACCCTCTAACTCATTAATAGTCAGTACTAAACTAACTAAAACAAAGAAAAAGAAAAGAACATCTTCAGTATCCAAAGATACCCTAATTTAAACTATACTAACTAAATCAAAACAAAAATACAAGAAGTGATGCACGCCTCTAACCTAGTGTTTCTCACAATAGTTAACTAACAAGTGGTGCTCAATGTATATCACGTGATATCTTTACCTTTCCTCTCCTTCCTTCCCCATTGTAAACATAGCCATTCAAACAAATGGTGGTGAAGAGTTGTTTAGGTAGCACACAAACATACTACGAATCGGAACCACAATACACAACATGAGCGCATCTCTCAATCACGAACTCTCTCAGAGCAACAACAGACAAAAACAAAGCCTATCCTCTCTCAGCGTCAGCGTCTCCGTTTATATGTTTCCCGGTGTCCGCCGATTGGAGGAAAGCAGCGCAGCGTCATCGGCTCCAACGATGAGTGACAGGAGGCACAGCCAATGGCGCGGAACTAAGAAAGTGAAAGAAAAAACAAACAGAAAGGGGGGAAACAAACGAACAACACACAAAACGGCACTAGCCGTAACAATTACAATCGTGGCCTGCTGTCAGATGATACAGACCTCAAAGCGCATTTCATATTTCACACAAATAATGTTCTTGTTGCCATTGTTTTAATCATGCTGATAATTTACTTTAATTATTTAATTTAGTTAATAATATCTTCTAACATTTCAAATTAAAATGTTAACAATCATCAACAGTTTCAATTGTGACTTATACAACCAGTTAATGTAATGTAATTAAACATATAAATTCAAATAAATGTACATATTTAAGTGTGTTTTTATTTGTCACCTGCATACTATACACGTAATGCACAGTATTATCATGATATACATTACTATACAAAATGCACAATTCTAAATGCATATTTAAAATTCATATACATTTTAAATGATGCTATGATCCTCTGAACAGTTCCTGGTACAGTAATAGTAGAGCAGTGACCGGCTGGGCACAAAGATAGTCCGCCGTAAACATGAGGATTCTCTCATCAGTTACTCGCCTTCAGCCGTCCCAGATGTGTATGACTTTCTTTCTTCACATAAACAAAGATTTTTAAGGAAATAATCCATCTCTGTGAGTTCATAATACAAGTGGATGGTAATTCATGTACGTGTGACAGTTGGTCGGAAGTTATTTTTAATAGTTAAAACAGTTTACATTATTAGTATTTTCTTATCTAGCCTATAGTTTCTCTCCAGAAGGCATTGGTTCATCCACCGAGGTCGCATGGACATCACGGTCACTGTGTGTGGTTTTTAAAGCATCTTTAGGACTCGCAGAGATGGATTACAATCCTTAAAATCTTAATTCGTGTGTATCCGTAGAAAGAAAGTAAACTGCATCTGGGACAGCATGAGGGTGAGGAAGATAAGTGAGAATTGTGTTTTTGATACTTCAAAATAAGTGAGTGTTGACATATCATGAACAGAGACGTGGTCTGTGGTCAAGTCGTGTCTCTCCTCTTTCAAAAACTCTGCATTGCAAATTAATCAGAAATTGAGAAATTCAGGTTTAAATAGCTTTATTGGCATGGAAAAAAGGCTTTACATTGCCAAAGTTGAATCAGGCAGTGATTGACAGCGCTCTGGTCCAATGCCATCGGTCATTGTCTGATACAGTAATTTTTGTACTAGGCTACACAAGGTTGTTTGGGTTGGCTGGGGGGAAATATGATCTAATCGAAGACTGTAATATGTAGATAAACAAGTCATGACATGTAATGATTGGGCTAACAGTTAAATCAAGACAACACTGTATAATGTTATGGGCTCACTGAGCTCTAAAATGCCTCACCACCTGAAAAAGCAAGTAGCCTACTGTATTATAAATAGTATGAGTATTGTATAAAAAAAAACTTACCACGAGTATCCAGTATCCTGATAGCGACGATGACTAATGATAATGATATCATTCGTCTGTACTATTCCTTCTATAAGAAATCATCTCAACAATATAGTGTACCAGCAAATAAATACAGATACAAACTTAATATCACTCAAATGAAATAGAAAGCTGCGCTTACAGACGCTCACATCCACACATGTAAACACAACACTGACGTCTTCACTTCCAGGTCAAGAAGCTGTCAATCAAAAACTCAGTAGCCAATGAGAACACACTGCTACTAGCCCCGCCCCCACGAGAGATATGTGTCAGAACTGCGAACGAAAACTCAGGGAGCGTAGCGTAAACGAAAACTTCAGAAGCGTTAATGAAAACATGCAGTGTATTAAGAACGAAGTAAAAAAAATGTGCCCACGATTTATTCTTTTTCAGTTTCAAAGATATTTTTTTCAGTTTCAATTTATATTTTCATCAGTTTCTTGAAAAGTTACGTTCATTTTTATTGGCACAAGAATAATTCCATATTCACCCAGGCATGAGCAATATATCTTTATAATCATTTAAGTGTGTACTTTTAAATTATCTAATTCAAAACTAAAACAAATATGTTCTGTTTATGTAATCTATATAAAAAGAGCGAAGTAGTAAGTTTTTTATTCTTATATGCTTTGTTGTAATCGCGATATGGAATAGTGTCTGTAAACCGCAAAAAGTTTAAATATGAATCGCGTTTCTGTGTGTGATGAATGAACGGCATACTGTATATGCGCGCCGTTGCTAGTTGTGACTAGTTTTGGATAGACTATAAAGTTTTTGCTGTAAAATAGACATCAAATAAGCTTTTGTTAGCCAGTTTCTGCTCATATGTTAAATATATAGTATGTTTTATCAAAAATAAACTCAAACTATAGATGTTATAGTGTTTGTTCCAATGTAACGTTAGGCTATATCAAACTAATGAATCCTTAACTTTGAAATATGTGTGATACTTTAAAAATAAGAGATTACACTTGAAATATTGTTAAAATTGTAATTGTTGTTAAATTACATGCGAACACTTCTTAATAAAATAGCAAAAAAAAAATATTTACAAGTTAGATGTAAAATAATCTTTATAGGTCAATATAAGCCTTCTCATTAAATTATTTATTATTGTTTTTTATTAGTGAATGAAAGGCTCATTATGCGGGGTCATTATGCGGGGTCATTATGCGGGGTCATTATGCGGGGTCATTATGCGGGGTCATTATGCGGGTCATTGTCTTCTCAGGTGAGAACCACTCACTATACATGATGGTGTTGGATCGTCCACGCCCCTGCGCATATTGCCTTTCCAAACAAAAAGTGTTTTACAAAATGTAAATCAATGTATTGTTTTATGTGAGTGATTAGCAGGATGATTTTCAGATCATTTTGAAGGAAAAACTCTAGATGACAACTTCCATTACTCAAAAGTATTGTGAACATATTTACTATGTGTTTTGTGGCGTTATTTCAGATACTTTAATTTTTTGTTTTTTGAATAACCACGCATAAACATTATTCTCTCAAAAATACAAACATGTACATGCATGTTGCTCACATATTATGGTAGCCCTGTTTGTGCTAAATATAGTGTAATTACACCTTTGCCATTAACATGTTTATAAGCAACTGAAAAGAGCACAAATGTCAGGGCATGTCAGAACATCTCAAGGACCCCAAAAACACCTTAGACCCCAGAGGGTTAAAACCGTGGCCGCTCTACACTTTGAGCGTGTGAAATTTCTACAGATTCTGTGTGCAGATTCTACTTACATTCTGTGGCAGCTTTTTTACAAACCTTAATTTAATAAATGATAGGCTAATAATTCAAAATTTTAAAATAAACAATCCACTCCACTTGAATGCTAAACGCTTGTGTTATTTCTCACAGGGTTATTCACTTGAGCTTGTGTTTCTGGTGTCCCACTTTCACATGCGCATGAGTGGAAGTCAGTAGAAGGAAAAGTCTAGTGTGAACGGCCATTAATAATTAAAAGGTTATTAGTAAAATAAATATAAATCTCAAAGTTGGTGTCAAAATATGGCAGTGATGTATATTTTAAGTCAAGTCAAGTCATCTTCATTTATAGCGCTTTTAACAATGTAGATTGTTTCAAAGCAGCTTTACAGAGACAAACGGATAATTTAAGGCAACAGATTGTTTTGGCTTCATAGCGGTTCTTGAATAATGTTATTTTCCAGCTGAAGTTAGTTTTGATTGATTCACTTTTGTCACAACGATCATTAGTTATTAAATTATTAAATTAGAGACCGCTAAGACGACACCGCTCTCTCTACACAGACTTTAAACGCGAACCTGTGAGAAACGCTGATGGTGCTCACGTGCGCATCAAGAATTAATTCTATAGTTATGCGCATTTTAATATATGTGCGCATGTTTGTAATTCCCTACAAACCAAGCCTTAACCCTCTGGGGACCAAGGTTTTTTTGGGGTCCAAAAAAATACATTTTTTTTTTTTTTCAGTTGCTTATAAACATATGAATGGCAAAGGTGTAATTACACTATATTTAGCACAAACATGGCTATCATAATATGTGAGCAACATGTATGTACATGTTTGCATTTTTGAGAGAATATTATTTATGCGTGGTTATTCAAAAAACTCTAACTTAAATTTTCTGATATAAGACCACAAACGACCAACTTTACATATTCCCACAATACTTTTGACTAATGGATCTTGTCGGCTAGAGTATTTACTTCAAAATGATCTGAAAATCATCCGGGCTAATCGTTCACATTAAACAATAGATTGATTTAAATTTTGTAAGACACTTTTTGTTTGGAAAGGCAATATGCAGGGGGGCGTGAATGATCCAACAAGGTCATGAATAATGTCCTCATTCACACCTGAGAGAAGACAAAGACCTGCTAATGCTGCATACTAATGAGCCTTAGGTGTCACTGTGGCTACAAGAAAGAATGCAAAGACAACACACACATACATACATACATATACATACATACATACATGCATACATATACATACATACATACATACATACATACATGCATACATACATACATACATACATACATACATGCATGCATGCATGCATGCATGCATGCATATATATATAACTACAGAATTGGTTCAGAGTTGGAAACATCTTGAAAAAAGTGTATTTTTCCACAAACTGTGTATGCTTGCAAATTGTATAATATCCAAGGTAAACATTTCTAGTAATTGTGCAGTTAATTCTCATTTGTATTTTCAGAACGTTTTGGAATATGTAGGCTATCCCTTCCCCAAATTTGTCACTAATAAAACACAAAAATAATTTAAAGAGAAGGCTTATTTGACCTTTTAAGATTTTGTTTGCACCTTGTAAATTAGGTTTTGATGTGGCAGTAAAAACTTTATAATCTATCCAAAACGAAATATATAGCTCATTATATAGCTCATGTATGAGTGAATAGTATTCGCTGAGTTTTGTTTAAGTTTTCAGACGTGCACTAGAAAAAAAGTTCACGGAGACGGAGATGCAGAAAGCACTCCCTGTTTACTTTCTTTATTTTACAAAAGCACAATGTTTTATTTCGATTTTAAGTGAACCCATAAATAAGAAGACATTTAACAGTTTATTTTTTCATATTTCTTAAGCCTGTATGACAAAAAATGTATTTTAGGTCTATTTTGTCTATTTTTGTTTAAAAAAACGATCAAAACGCGCCGGCGCGTTTTTGGTCCCCAGAGGGTTAAACTACTTGTCTGGCATTAGAATTTTTATACAGAATTTTATCACTTCGGGGGAGATACACAAACCAAAATTATCCCGACAATGCTTTATCTGTAGAGTTCCTCCATAGGGAGAGGCTAGTGGACACTTCAGCACTGCGTTGTCATCGTGTCCAGGCGAAGGTCCTTCCTCAGATCTGGATACGGCCTGGATCCGGCAGGCTGCGGGAAAACCTCGGGATAAACAAAGACACTAAAATTAGCGTAGATGCCATTCTTCTTATGATGTAACGAGTACATCAGGATTTATGGGAAGTGTTCCCAGTTCCGGCTGACCTAATCTATGCAGCCTAACATTGAATTATAGAAGTCTATAATGCATTATGTGAATGCTAGGTCAAAGAGATGTGTCTAATCACATAGTAGTCAAGAAACTCCTCGGTGGCAAGGCACCGGGGGTGTATGAGATCCGCCCTGAGTACCTCAAGTCTCTGGATGTTGTGGGCCTGTCTTGGCTGACACGTCTCTGCAGCATCGCGTGGCGGTCGGGGACAGTGCCTCTGGGATGGCAGACCGGGGTGGTGGTCCCTCTTTTTAAGAAGGGGGACCGGAGGGTGTGTTCCAACTACAGGGATATCACACTTCTCAGCCTCCCCGGGAAAGTCTATGCCAGGGTACTGGAGAGGAGATTACGGCCGATAGTAGAACCTCGGATTCAGGAGGAACAGTGCGGTTTTCGTCCAGGCCGTGGAACACTGGACCAGCTCTATACCCTCCACAGGGTGCTGGAGGGTTCATGGGAGTTTGCCCAACCAATCCACATGTGCTTTGTGGATTTAGAGACGGCTGCTCCAGGAGTATGGCGTCCAGGGTCCTTTGATAAGGGCTGTCCGGTCCCTGTACGACCGAAGCAGGAGCTTGGTTCGCATTGCCGGCAGTAAGTCAGACTTCTTCCCGGTGCATGTTGGACTTCGGCAGGGCTGCCCTTTGTCGCCGGTTCTGTTCATAATTTTTATGGACAGAATTTCTAGGCGCAGCCAGGGGCCGGAGGGTGTCCGGTTTGGGAACAACACGATATCGTCTCTGCTCTTTGCTGATGATGTTGTCGTGTTGGCCCCATCAGACCAGGACCTTCAGCATGCACTAGGATGGTTTGCAGCCGAGTGTGAAGTGGCTGGGTTGACTATCAGCACCTCCAAATCCGAGGCCATGGTCCTCAGTCGGAAAAAGGTGGCTTGCCTACTTCAGGTTGGTGGAGAGTTTCTGCCTCAAGTGGAGGAGTTTAAGTATCTTGGGGTCTTGTTCACGAGTGAGGGAAGGATGGAACGGGAGATTGACAGGAATGAATTACAAAAAACCTTAAAACTTGAAAAACTCATATCACCAGTTGCTTTTAAATTACTCCTTTCTGAACATCTGACCGATATATGTACCTGTTAATTGCCTCCTATCTTTTGGACTATTCTCTCAGTGGACTTTTTCACCTGCACTACTGTCATACTTGCTGAGTTTCTTGACTTATTGGTTAGATATATTTTAATAAGATACATTTTATATATCCAGTAAAATAATTATTTTTAATCTTAAAATACTCTCGCTATGTCTTAATTATGTTGCTTAACAGACTCGCATATATCTTATCCTGTTTTGACCCTATATTGTCTTATTGTGTTCACTGTAATTTGTAAATTTGCACTCTTGTGTTCTGTGTATTTATTATGTAACACTGTTGTCTTGCACATGTTTTGCCTTATCTTGGCCAGGTCGCCGTTGCAAATGAGAATTTGTTCTCAATCGGCCTACCTGGTAAAATAAAGGTAAAAAAATAAAAATAAATAAACAGACGGATCGGTGCAGCTTCTGCAGTAATGCGGTCGATGTACCGGTCTGTCGTGGTGATGAAAGAGCTGAGCCGCAAGGCGAAGATTTACCGGTCAATCTACGTTCCTACTCTCACCTATGGTCATGAGCTTTGGGTCATGACCGAAAGAACAAGATCCCGGATACAGGCGGCCGAAATGAGCTTTCTCCGTAGAGTGGCTGGGCGATCCCTTAGAGATAGGGTGAGGAGCTCGGTCACTCGGGAGGAGCTCAGAGTAGAGTCGCTGCTCCTCCACACCGAGAGGGGTCAGCTGAGGTGGCTCGGGCATCTGTTCCGGATGCCTCCTGGACGCCTTCCCGGGAAGGTGTTCCGGGCACGTCCCACCGGGAGGAGATCCCGGGGAAGACCTAGGACACGCTGGAGAGACTATGTCTCTCGGCTGGCCTGGGAACGCCTCGGTGTCCCCCCGGAAGAGCTAGGGGAAGTGGCTAAGGAGAGGGAAGTCTGGGCATCTCTGCTTAGACTGCTGCCCCCGCAACCCGGCCCCGGATAAGCGGAAGAGGATGGATGGATGGATGGAGTTCTTGCTAAAGAAACATGGGATTCGTGCCTGTAATGTTTTAAAAATAATAATTGGAAGATAAGGCATCAAATTATCATAATATTTTATAACAGTTGTCTACTTTCTACCTTTACATCAGGGCCCACTTTCATGTCCTTTCACTTTATATTTCTCTCTTTGAATCATTTTGAAGTACTGAACATTAAATGTAATATTTTTTTCTTTCATGTCAGACCCGATGGAAGTGAAGGAGGAGAGTGAAGAACTGAGTGAAGTGAAGGAGGAGAGTGAAGAACTGAGAGAAGTGGAGGAGGAGAGAGAAGAACTGAGAGAAGTGAAGGAGGAGAGTGAAGAACTGAGAGAAGTGAAGGAGGAGAGTGAAGAACTGAGAGAAGTGAAGGAGGAGAGTGAAGAACTGAGAGAAGTGAAGGAGGAGAGTGAAGAACTGAGAGAAGTGAAGGAGGAGAGTGAAGAACTGAGAGAAGTGAAGGAGGAGAGTGAAGAACTGAGTGAAGTGGAGGAGGAACATCATGTCCAACCTGGAGGAAAACCTTTGAGTCGCTCAAAGACTAAAAATACATTTTTAAAGAAAAGAAGAGCCAAGAAATCTTTCACCTGCACTCAGTGTGGAAACAGTTTAACAACCAAACGATGTCTTGATGTTCACATGAGGATCCACACGGGAGAGAAGCCGTTCTCGTGTGATCAGTGCGGGAAGAGTTTCAGTCGATCATCATCCCTTAATCTTCACATGAGGATCCACACCGGAGCGAAGCCGTTCTCATGTGATCAGTGCGGGAAGAGATTCAGTCAATCATCAAATCTTAAAGGACACATGAGGATCCACACTGGAGAGAAGCCGTTCACATGTGATCAATGCGGCAAAACATTTCTCTGGGCATCAAAGCTGAAGGCACACCTGACAGTTCATACGAAGGAGAAGCCGCATTCATGTTCTGTGTGTGGAAAGAGTTTTTCACAGCTGCCTAATTTACATACACATGAGAAAACTCACACTGGTGTGAGAGAGTACATGTGCTTTGAGTGTGAGAAGACTTTTACTACAGCGGGCCATTTAAAACTGCACCAGAGAATTCACACTGGAGAAAAACCTTACAAGTGTGCACACTGTGACAAGAGATTCAGTCAGCCGTCATCTCTGAAAAGACATGAGATGATCCACACTGGAGTAAAACCTTACAAGTGTTCACACTGTGACAAGAGGTTCAGTCAGTCATCAGATCTGAGATCACATGAGAGGATCCACAGCGGAGAAAAACCTTGCAAGTGTTCACACTGTGACAAGAGGTTCAGTCACTCATCATATCTGAAATCACATGAGAGGATCCACACTGGAGAAAAACCTTACATATGTTCACACTGTGACACAAGATTCAGTCGATCAGCAGATCTGAGATCACATGAGAGGATCCACAGCGGAGAAAAACCTTACAAGTGTCCACACTGTGACAAGAGGTTCAGTCACTCATCATATCTGAAAACACATGAGAGGATCCACACTGGAGAAAAACCTTACATATGTTCACACTGACACACAAAATTCAGTCGATCAGCAGATCTGAGATCACATGAGAGGATCCACACTGGAGAGAAGCCGCACACGTGTGATCAGTGCGGGAAGAGTTTCTCTTTTAAAAGTGCCCTGAAGCTACACATGAAGATCCATACAGTGGAGAAACCACTTAAACACAGTCTGAGATCACGGTAAGTAGTTTATTTTCATGTGCTGAGCAACAAAGGCTCTTCTGTGTAAGTTAGCCACACATCACCCTATAGCCAAATCTCTCCTCTCCACCTATAGCCGGTGTGTGCTGAGCACAGGACATTTAGGTAGACAGTAGTGAACTGGCACTCATGTCAAGCAGAAATACAGCACTATACAGGGCTCTAGACTGAGAGTAAATTGTCACATTTTAAGACCTAAAACATGCATTTCAGCTCGAACCAAAAGATATTTGGCAAATTGTAATCAGCTCAATTCCAGATGTTCTGATCTAAAGATGCCACAGGTTTTGATGACAGGCACCATTGTGCAGTCAATGTATCAACATGAGCCTAAGAGTGAAATCTTTAATAGACTAAAACAATGCCTTCGTGATCTGCAGGGATGTAGTCCTGTTGGATGGGAATTCATTTTCAATCGGAAACAGAGTACTGAAGAATCGTTTGAGACATATGCAGAAAATATCTTTGAACTTTTTGAGGAGTATTCTGGAATTAAAGGTGCTATCCACAACAGTGTAATTATCCTTGAATTCCTGCTTACAAATGCAGGGTGTGTACAGAAATCGCTCGTGTGGTGCTTCTCCAGCACAGAATACATTCAAAGGTTTTGTCAGCTGGCAACAAAAATTGAGTCACGCAAACAAATGCATGGTGAGGTAGCTGTGTTTTTCAGAAGCCACACTGTGGCAAACTGGACAGATTCTGTAATTCCTGTCACAAAACAGGCCATACAGAGGAAAAGTGCTGGTCACTGGGCAGAGGCAGACCTCCACCCTATTTCATAACACGCAGACGATCACACTCTAATGACACAAGCCAGCACTCTGCAAGTAACCAAAGCTCAAATGCATCTAAAACTCTTACTGAGATAACAACTTTGGACGCTGGAGTTAAACCATACACAGGAGCACATAAACGCCACACGCCTTCAATATGTTTCACAGTTGCATTAACCATGTAGATGCTTTTCTCACAACTTTGTCTTTTACCATGGTCTAGTGACAAACCTAGGTGAAAAGTAATTTGAGCCCAATTACAACCTGATCACGAGTCTCACTCCCCATCTCACTAAACAGAGATGTTCATGGGCTCCCTGTTGCAGCAACAGGACCAAATTTGCATCACAATTGTCAACAGCAACCTTTGTCACCTTAGGGTGGAGCATGGTCACACAAACACACAGCTAAATACAGTCAGACGTTTGTCTCTCTACACACAGTTAAATTCAATACATTTTTGCTTTTGTCTATTTTTGCATCTTTGTTTTTTGCCATCTTACAGTAACACCATGGGCATTTCATTTACTTTTCATTTGAGACATTTTTAGTTTTTTTTAAGTCTTTACCTGTTAATTACATCAACAATTGATTGAAGTTCATCAAGTTTCTGAATTTGGTTTCACTAAATATTTTGTTGATGCTCCTACTATCAGAGGAGGTTTGAAAACAACACTTGTTGATTTTCTTTAAGGCAATTTATTGATGTTTCATGTAACAGTACCAGAGATTCTAAAACTTTTCTTTTTGACACCATTTCCATGTTTGCCCCTTTAAAGACACGGGAACCCCGTATCTTTAATCATGTACTACAGTTTCCTGATAGTCAACTGGTTTTATTTGGTCACCTCATATCCACCGCATTCTTTTCCCATTTTCTTTTCTTTTGTTTATTTTTTCTATACATTGTCACAGTCATTATGTGAACGGAGATATGTTTCATGTTTTCTTTCCTTCATTATATCCTGAGCAATCATCTCATTATTCAATCAAAATATGCCATCTCTGTTGTCATCAGAGATCGAGTTATTATGTGGAATACTACGGTGCCCAACAACTTAACTACTACATGTTGATACTCCCTTAAAAGTTGTAACCTTTGCATACTTGTTTTGCAGATGATACTGTTTCCTTTCATCAAGTTGTGTGCTGTGGTTGTTCAGTCATCTAGGACTTTGTTGCCAATTAATGCCTTTTTCAGTTTTCAGGGCTTGCTATTTCCTGCAAGTCATTTTCTCTACTTAAAGCTAACTTCACTGTGTGACATGAACAGCAGAGAGTTGAAGATGCCATGAGAAGGAGCAGACCACCACAGACACTAGAGATCTTGTTCGGCTTACCAAAGCCATCGATGGACATAAAAGAAGAAGAATTGCTATATGGACAGAGTTCCTGACAAGTGTCTCCACATGATCATCTGACTAAGCCTTCACCTTGATGGGAGTAGGCGTTCTGTGTGTGTATCTTCCTTGACAATTATCATCATTACTCTTATTAATCATCATAATTCCTGAGGTCCAATGAACCCGAGGAGGGATTTGTAGGGCTGAGCAAATATGGGCAGAACTCTTTACTGCCCTAGTACTTCAGAAATCCTTTTAAAGGTATACATGTGAACGTGGCACAATGGCCTTCATCATCACAGTATGCTAATGCCTATCTAGTGCGAGGGTTTCATCACTATGCTGATTGAGGACTGCTGGCACACTCCAGTCTCAGGATAGTTCTGTCGGGAGAGACAGAGTCGTTTGCCCCTCAATGACACATCTGTACTATTTGCTTCACAGGACATATGCTTCCAACTACATACTGTTTATTTACTAGTGTGTTCTAATATGTACCTATGCCATATTTGGTGTCATCTGACAGCTTATAAACTGAACTAAATGGTGGTGAACTTAAAGCTACACTGTGTAACTTCTTTAGTTTATTCTTAGCTAAAAACACTTAGTTCTTTCAAAAATATATGTGCTCATTAATGTATATTTACTTTGTTCAAGTAATAAAGTATTCTCGTGAGTGTATAATATGCCACTGAAAATACATACGGGTGGGGGGTTCGAATGCCGGTCGCCATGTTGCCCCTCCATCTTGAAAGTACATTAGCCAAAGAGGGACATACCCGTTAATTCAAGCTTCGCCTTTCGCGTTTTAACACTCGATGGAACGGCACCGTGTCGGCACATGTGAAGAGGGGGATTGCTTGAGACTGCTATATAAAAACCTGAAAGCCTTTTTGAAAGTCTGTTGCTGATGGAGGATCACTCTTATTCTCGAGGATATGTATCAGAGTCGCCAAGGAAGCGAAAAAGAGAATTAAGACGGCAACGCAACAGGCAAATCAACAAGACAAATGAGACGCGAGAAACACACACACACACACAATCACAAATTCTCCGCGCACATTCATATGCGACGCGAGCACACACACACACACACACACAAATTCTCCGCGCACATTCATATGAGACGCGAGCACACACACACACACACACACACAAATTCTCCGCGCACATCCATTTGAGACGCGAGCACACACACACACACACAAATTATCCGCGCACATATTCATTTGAGACGCGAGCACACACACATAATACCTTAAAGATGTGGAAAAGTCGATCAAAAGTGTGGGTACATTTCTCCAGGCTCGATGCCAACAGCGCGCGATGCAGTATTTGCGATAAAATAATTGCTGCAAAGACCGGTACCACGACAAATATGATGAAGACCTTGACAGTGCACGGAGTAAACATAAGAGCAGAAAGTTGCTCCGTCTTCGACTGGTAAATGAAGAGATACCTTGTTGATCACTCCAGTGTTTATATTGCAATAAATAATAACCTACTGAATGTACACTGCCGTTCAAAACTGTGTTGGTTAGTCAGATTTTTTTTTTCAGTAAGAATGCATTAAAGTTATCAAAGGTGACATTAACTCGTGTGTAATGTTACAAAATATTTCGTTTGTAAATAAATGCTTTTATTTTTATTTTTTTATTCATCAAAGAATCATGAAAATTTGTATCATAGTTTCCAATAGTTACCTGATAGCTGCCTGATAGCTGATGTTAGCAATGAAATGGTAAAAAAAAATAACGAAAACATAAAACTATTATTCATTTTACATAGATGTCATAACCTATATGTTAACTGACCAATTAAATTACTGCAAATTATAATAGTTTTCTAAAGTAACCTCATCACTTGAAGGAACACAATGGACGAGGTCGAACTGGAAGCCATGTTAATCTTGGACTACATTGGCCACCGTAGGAGTTAAAACGAAATCGGAATTGAGAGGAACAGAAACTAATATTCACTGGATGGTCATATCTTTTCACCGCTAGATGGGGGTAAAAATCACACAGTGTAGCTTTAATAGAGATATTACAGTATCCTAATGTACAATCTAGGGACTATCTTGCTTAATCATGCATTGAGGAGAATATGTTAATGTTCTTCTCCCCCTCTTGATCACTACCCATTTGCCTCATCTTTCGGGTGTCCTGTCGGTCATGTTCGGTGTTGGTATTACACTCATGTTTAACAATGCTTTGCTCAGGGTATAAGGAGGAAAGGTAACTGTTGATCTGGGAGAAAGGCTGTAACCCCGCCAATCCCACACACCGGTGCGTAACCTCAAACTATGAGAAAGGCTTTTACGGCCTCTTCTGCACAACGGTCCATTATTTGTTACAATTAAGTTTTCTATACAGTATGTTGTTCCATTGTACTGTCTGAATATTTAAACATGTAACTTAATAAACGACTTTACCTGCTTTAAAGGCTTTGAGAATATTTCCTTTTATCACTGATGATGTTGAAAGCTAAAATGATTAACTTTCGTTATCTAAACGTTCAGGTTAAATCCTACGTTTTTTTCCTACTAGTTCTAAGAAAGACCTTTACCTTTAAAGAATAAGAGATTAAAGAATAACAACACGAGAGAAAGTAATAGGAATAAAAAGGAAGAGGACATTATTTCGAGAATGAGATTTGGGCATACTGGATTAAGTAGTGCGCTTAAAATAACAGGGAAACTAGGATGTGTGAGGTCTGTAATATTAATGAAACAGTAGAACATGTAATTATTAATCGTCATCGGTATAAGGAGGAGGAAATGATGAGGCTGAAAGACTGGTTAAGTAAAGGAAAAATTAGATTTGAAATGAAGGAAATATTACAAATGAATTCAGGGCATGTGGGGTATAGAGCATTATTTGTGTTTTTGAATAAAACAGGGCTTATTAGAAGGATATGCGTTTAGTTGTCTTAGAAAGTTGTATTTAATAATGATGTGAATGATAGGCTAATGTATTAATATTAATAATGTTATTAGATATTTATGTAGTTATTTATTGGTTTTATTTAGATATAATTTTATATTTAAAGAGTAGTGAGTAAAGGCTATTGTGATCCACACACACTACATATCAGAAGGTGGCGGTAATGCACACTTACAAGTTGTAATTCCAAACACATGAGGAGATCTCTGCATGAAAGACCCGCGACTGGCAGATGGACGTGCGACTACATACTAGAAACGGTAGGAAATTAAATTAGATTGAATGGAGGATTTTAACTGGAAACATCCTAACTTTCCCCCCCTATACGGCGCCCATGGTGTGTGTGCATGGACTAATACATTCACCAGTACTGTGTGTGTGTGGGTGTTCTGTTTAGGTTTTAATGCACATCTGAGCTATTTGCATTATTGATATACTGCTGGATACTTTTTATAATTGCTAATTTTATACATCCAATAATTTGTATTTAAATGCTGTATTATAAAATTAATTTGAAAGTTTCAAACTTGAATGAATGAAGGCATTTTGAATGAAACTTCATCTTATTTTGCTTGTACAATGACATATTATTCTACTCAATTAGCTTATTCTCTCTCTCTCTCTCTCTCTCTCTCTCTGTATGTAACAAGCCATTGTTCAGACAAATTCAATATATAGTTCAAATCAATGGAGTTTGTCAAAGACGAGAGATTTAGTGAGGAAATGCTATCTTTCATATCATAATAATCTAAAGAAAAGAGTCAAATATATGTGTGACTTTCATAACACTTTAATAGGTTGCACATGTTATGTTTACACCTGGATTCAGATAATTCGAGATTAAGGCCAGATGGAAACATGGGGTTACCGTACACGTGCACGTTATACACTGTTACCCGCTAACATGTCCCGATTCCAACAACACATGATAACAAATAATTCAGCTAAATAATTAGCACATGTCAAAACGAAAACACTTCCAAGACAAAAGTAGGAATGTTTCACCTGCTCTCTTCCACCGACCGCTGAATGCAATGCTCTGGCTCGTTTACAGTGTTTCAAAATGGTGGCAATGTTTATCGTGAGAATGTTTATCTCTACTAACTATCAAGTCTCGCGTTGCCAGTAGTCATGTCTCAGTACGGCTGTTGCCATCTAGCGGTTGAGAAATGCAATAGCATTTTAATTTAATTTTAAAATGAAAGAGTCAAATAATACCGTAGATTGTTAATGAATGTGTGACCGCAAACATGAAGCTGCGTGGGCGAAAAACATGTAAACAATTTTAAGGCTATTTTGGCTATGCTAATCGCTGTTGTAAACTATAGCAAGCCGTTAAACGTACACCACTGAATGCCTCAATCGCCGGCTGGCTAAAGCAGACTGAACACAGCCCGTCCAATTCACAGCTAAATGTCATGAAATTACACCTTGTAGATATTATTACCAATGCGAACATGATGGGGTATCAACCATCTCATGCGCTGCCTGCCCAACAATTAATAAAACTACTATGAATCAGTTTGGACTATAAGTGGGCTACTAATAGCCGGGCTGACTACGAGCTAGATCGTGGCTACGCACAGCCGACACATAGATCATGTCACAGAAATGAAACCAAACACCTTGTAATCACAGTTGACTTTGCTTACATGATGGAATATCATACATCTCGCAAGTTATTCTGGAAAAATTACATGTTACCAAATTCAATGTTATTTTGTCTAGAAGTGTGTTACACACAGCCGGACTATATCGGGTCTATATTTAACCGAGACGGTGACATGACGGCTAGTGCTTGCTGGGAGTGTGTCATTGTCTCTCCACCATGCTAGTGGATTAGCTGTAGAGTCAATTGGTTGTTCTTGGAGATAGCGGGTTAACTCCGCGTCAGCGCGCGCTCTGATCGGTAAAGATTTCAGACCTCCGTTTATTAAGGAGATCTCCAAGATTTCTCTTCTTGGTAGGGGGTGGTGCACAGACCTCTCCCGAATCATCTCCAGCAGTAGCAGCCTCCGAAGCACCACTAACTCCGCCTCCGAAGCACCACTAACTCCGCCTCCGAAGCACCACTAACTCCGCCTCCGAAGCACCACTAACTCCGCCTCCAAAGCACCACTAACTCCGCCTCCAAAGCACCACTAACTCCGCCTCCAAAGCACCACTAACTCCGCCTCCGAAGCACCACTAACTCCGCCTCCGAAGCACCACTAACTCCGCCTCCGAATCACCACTAACTCCGCCTCCGAAGCACCACTAACTCCGCCTCCGAAGCACCACTAACTCCGCCTCCGAAGCACCACTAACTCCGCCTCCAAAGCACCACTAACTCCGCCTCCGAAGCACCACTAACTCCGCCTCCGAAGCACCACTAACTCCGCCTCCGAAGCACCACTAACTCCGCCTCCGAAGCACCACTAACTCCGCCTCCGAAGCACCACTAACTCCGCCTCCGAAGCACCACTAACTCCGCCTCCGAAGCACCACTAACTCCGCCTCCGAAGCACCACTAACTCCGCCTCCGAAGCACCACTAACTCCGCCTCCGAAGCACCACTAACTCCGCCTCCGAAGCACCACTAACTCCGCCTCCAAAGCACCACTAACTCCGCCTCCAAAGCACCACTAACTCCGCCTCCGAAGCACCACTAACTCCGCCTCCGAAGCACCACTAACTCCGCCTCCGAATCACCACTAACTCCGCCTCCGAAGCACCACTAACTCCGCCTCCGAAGCACCACTAACTCCGCCTCCGAAGCACCACTAACTCCGCCTCCAAAGCACCACTAACTCCGCCTCCGAAGCACCACTAACTCCGCCTCCGAAGCACCACTAACTCCGCCTCCGAAGCACCACTAACTCCGCCTCCGAAGCACCACTAACTCCGCCTCCGAAGCACCACTAACTCCGCCTCCGAAGCACCACTAACTCCGCCTCCGAAGCACCACTAACTCTGCCTCCGAAGCACCACTAACTCCGCCTCCGAAGCACCACTAACTCCGCCTCCGAAGCACCACTAACTTCGCCTCCGAAGCACCACTAACTCCGCCTCCGAAGCACCACTAACTCCGTCTCCGTTTCCCTCGTCAGCTGATACAATTCCCCCCCGGAGTCTCCTCCAATCCATCCCCCCCATTGCCTCTGTGTCTCGGGTCAAGGAAAGATGACTTTGCCAAAAGCTCCTGAATGGCTGGGGCGCTGTATTTGTCCTCCAGTACGCTGGACATTTTGTGTCAGATCCGCTTCATTGGGGTTTGGTTTTAAAAGATCGCATGTCGACAGTTGCAGGACAGGCTTTACTGAAGAAACGGTTACAGAACGTTCCCCAGAGAGAATGTCGTGAAGTCAGCGACCGGTTTGAGAGATTCTTGAAGCGAGGTTAAAACATCTTTATCTTGCCATTTAAGAGTCAGATGCTGGTGCTTTCTATCGGAGACCAGGACGCGTGCGGTCGCTTGCTCTTGTTCCAAAACTCTCTCTACCATTTTCTGTTTTGTTCCCCAGCGTGTCGGACAGTCCTGTGAAATAAAATATAGTTGATTATTGGAAGAGGACGTAACAGAAAAGAATAAAGCGAGTACCATGCTATAGCCTATATGGCTGCCTTTATTGATTTACTAATAAAAAACTAATACTAAATTAAATGTAAAACTAATAGAATAAACTAAATGTAAAACTAATAGAATATTATAATGAAAATCTAATGAGTAAACAGTCTAGTCTATATTATAACCTTATCTGCAAGACCCATATCAGCATTGCTTAAAATGACTGTTAATTTAGCATGCATATTAATAGAACAGTATAATATAGAGTTAACTATATCGGCTAAAACTATTCTTACCAGAGTAAGGCTGTGCTGTGGGATTTGAAGTTCTGTTCTTTTTCTTCCAGCTCTGAGAGAAAGCGCTCACTAGGGTCCGGCATAGACCGAGAGCTCGGCCGGTTCGGGCAGCGTCACTGTTTACACCGTTGGTAACAGCCGATGCAAATTATGTCCAAAGCAATCTAGCCACGGCCATCCTAATTGCCTTACTGCAGCAACAATGTTCGGTAGTGACACACGACAGCTCCGTTTCCTCCAGACCCCAGTCGTGCAGCCCTACCGGCAGGCGTTCGGACAGGGGTTCCGCCGTGTGGCTTTCAGGCGTGTGGCTCGTTTCCAAACACTGGGATTTCAGTGACCAGGCTTTTGCGAGGTACTGAACGGTCAGGCTCATATATGGGGTCATATTCACGCTTGACCACATATCTGTTGTCAGCGCAAAATGACTGATTTCCTGGAGTTCTCTTTGCACGTCATCCTTTACCTTATTATACAAGGCCGGAACAGCTGTTTGTGAGAAGTACTTTCTCCCAGGCAACTCGTATTGTTTGTCGAAAGTATTCAACATTTCTTTAAATGAACTTTTTTCCACTGTCCGGAAGGGTACCATTCCTAACACCAAATATCGAGTCACACTATCTGTTAGTACTCTCCATTTGTCGCTGTCTTTTTTATATTTCGTCGCCTTGGAAAATGCCTCGGCCATATTCAACTGCCTCTGGCCAGATGTGGATGGTAGTGCTTAATCCAAGGGCCGCGTAGGCCGCGGGGTGGTTCATCTTCAGATGGTTACGGAGATTGGTGGTGTTGGCATTTGTAACAAATACAGTTTTTCCGCATATTCTGCACACAGGCTCATCTGGTTTAAACCCGAAATGTGCCCATATAGGCGATGTAACATTTTGTTTCGCAACGAGATCCATCGGTTTTAGCTACCTTTCTTCACAAAGTTTTAATTTGAGCCGGAACATGTTCCGTCACCTCCGACGTTGGATCCGGAACCTTTTTTATTGGATCCGGCACCTCCTGTCACTATGGGGAATTAATCGCTTAAAAACTTTTTTTAAATTCATATTTGTGTAGTGTTCAATGTTGTTATCGATAGAGCTACGCAGATGGGGTATTATTTCATCCGCAACCGCATAACAAAACTCATCATCCGCACCAACGCTTTTTGACCAAATTTCAAAGCCGCACCCGCCTAGAAAGGATGTAGCAAAGATATTTAATGCTAATGCATGAGGCATAGTTTCATTCATTTACGATGAGATGCTCTAGTTCACAATGCAATGCAAGTGAACGCGGCGCGCCGGCGCCTCCATGTCACGGTTATTATATTGTCTGCTATATTTGCTTTTATTTATTAAATACATGCAATTGGTTGATGAAACATTTATTAAAATTAAGATACAATTTGTACAAAATGAAATTCGCTTTAAAGAAAGGCTTTCTACAAAGCAAAACTTAATGAAGTGGTAAAAATCATGTCTGACGATTTACAAAAAACTACATTAAGTGGTAAAAACCATGTCTCCCGATATATTGCGCATATTATGATCCTATCTAAAAAAAAAAAAAAACGGTTTTGGCGGTTATAGAGTTCTAATGATGGTGTTTAACTATAACCGTCGGTCTCACGGTTATATACTAACCGTCACACCCCTAGTTGTAATCTCACAATAAAATGATCCACTTGCCGGGTTTTGCTATTGCCTCTGAAAGCAAGTATTCCTATTTCTATGAGAAGCTCCGGGTCGGGTTTGCCAGAAATCCAGTGGCGTGACTGAGACCTGCATGCGCTCGCAAGCCTCTCTCGGCTACTGACTGTGCGCTCAACAGCGCCGACACTGACACTTATGACATGGAGTCGCTAATGCTAACGCCCAGCACAACACAGACTCCAACACAAACTCCACATAATAATAAACAACAACAACAAAAAGCACGAGCCCTCGCTTGTAAACGTATTGGTTGCAATCTGAAACATCACCGCTAGATGCCGCTGAAAACTACACATAGCCCCTTTAAGAGTAAATTTAAATGATAAATAGCTGGTGCTCTGTATGAGTTCAGTAGGGAGAGCGTTCCAGTAATTTGAAGCCCCCACTGAGAAGACGGTTTGGCCAAACTTAATACGTCTGTGCGGTACAACGCGGTCTCCCCTGCTAGCTGGCCTTGCTGCCCTGCCACTGCTGTTCTTCTGTTGTATAAGTTCACCCAGAGGTGGAGGTGCAAGCCCATGTACACTTTTAAAATGAGACGGGCATCTAGATAATGTAAGAAACTGTCAAAATGGAATAAGTTATATTTAGTAATAATATTGCAGTGGTGAAAGCTGATAGGGTTTTGATCTAATATTTTAAAAGTTATAAAGGGTTTCTATTGGTTTAAGAGTTGTCACATCAGAGTCAGACAGACTCACGGAGGCGATTGGCATCTCACAACTCGCACTTTATTCCCCAATCGAACTCGTGTAACTGTCACACGTTCTACCGTCCACAGCGTTACTTCATAAAGAAAATAAGATAAAAATGAGCATCAAACAGAAATAACCCGCATACATGGGGTATCGAGGCGCATACATTACAGTTCAACAGGGCGCGGCTCTTAAAGGGGCCACGCCTTATTTCCCCTCGCCACAGTCGGTGGGCCGCTCGAATGCCGTAGGCGGTGAGAGAGTGAAAGTGGAGCCCGTGAGCAGAAAGTGTTGTTTGGCAGTGCTTTCAGTCAAAAGAAGGCAATTCAGGTCGAGCTACATGTTCAATTTGCAATGACGATTTATCTTGTGGTGGCAATAAGCAATACACAACATTGCCGCTGTTAAAATGCATAATGTTGCTTATTCCTTTTTATTTATTTTTACAGTTAAAATCAAATGAAATAAAAGAATCCACTGCTGTGGACGTTGTTTACTCACTTAAAAAAGTTGGGTTAAAAACGACCTGACAACTAACCCAATGGTGGGTTGATATAGCACCGACCTAATGTTGGGTTATTTTAACCCAATAAATTAGGTAACTAGTTTTAGCCACTAAATTGGGTTACAAAAAACTAATTTGTTGGGTTATTTGGCCACAATTATGCTTTAACCGACCTAGTATTATTATTATACTATTATTGCCATGTAAATAAATAACTTACAACTTCAGTATATTGACAATGCTTTATTTACATTCAAAGGCATTACATTCAAAAGTTATTATTGCAATTGTTTTAATTTATTTCCTAAAGGTAAGAAATTGTTTCAATAAATAAAAAAGGGGACAGTGTGTTGAGGGAACACCTCCAGGCACAGAATATTAATGTTAAAATTCATTAATTTAGAATTCTGTTTTAAGTTCTAAGAAACATGGAGCATAAAAACAAATAAACAGTTGTAAACATTACAAGTTGTAAAAATTTTCATTAAGTTATTGTTGCAATTGCTTTAATTTACTTCGTTAAGGTAAGAAATTCTTTCAATAAATAAAAGGAATGCAATTATAAACTGCCTCATATTAAGACAGCATTGTGTTGAGGGAACACCTCCAGGCACAGTATATTAATGCTAAAATTAATTAATTTACAATTCTGTTTTAAGTTCTAAGAAACATGGAATACAAAAACACAAATGAACAAACAAAATCAAGTCCAGTTTACCCAATTATAAACGGCCTAAGTAGGCGACAGTGTGTTGATGGAACTCCCCCTGGCACAGAAACTGCCAAACAGGCTTTGGATACTCCGTCTAAAACATAAAGTTATGTAAAGCATGTATTCACAGCTTGTAAAAGACGGTCTTGCTCTAGTGCCGCTCCTCCCACAATGACGAAGGCTTGTGAGCGGTTGAATTATCCCCAATAAGCTGCGGGACATGAGGGAATCGCCTCCGCTGCTCCTCCTCCTCCAAATACTGAATGATGTTTGTTCCAACCTTTAAATCGAATTTTGAAATGGTAAATATGCACACATGGATCAAATATTACCCAAAATGTGTTGTCATAAATGATGCACCTACAGGCTGTAAATCAACAAATGCTTGTTTTGGCTCCTGGTAAGAGGGCCGGACCATCTTGCAGTCGTTTTGTGTGGCAATGGAGGAAGGAACATCTTTCAAAGCAACATCTGCAAGAGTGTCTTTACATTATTACAGAAAGAACAATGGATTAATCTTTAAACAAGTGCATTATATTATAGACACAATATTACAACTTGACATGAAAGTACAGAGCTGTTGTGCAGGATTTTCTCAACACCAGAAGAAATGTTAGTCTGGACAGGAAGATCCAAGGCTCTCTCGAATGCGATATGAAATGATTCGTTGAGATGCATGTCCCCAAATTTCCCAAAAGTCCTGAGCAATCTAAAAATGAATAAAGAAAAATAAAAGTTAAAACCACACCAACATTTGTTTTTCAATATGAAAAATCAAGCTTGGTGAATCAAATCAAGTGGGATTCATTTTTTTAAATATAGAAAAATATAGTTAAAGTGCCACTAAAAGAAAAGATCTAGATTCCGATTGTCAAATTATACCTATTTATTTTAATGAACCAAATCTAGAAAAAAATATACATTTTAAATAAAAAAACGTGTATATAAAAGCAACACCAGTAAGCAGAAATGAAGTTGCGTATGCATGTGTGTGTGCACGTGTGTGTGTGTGTGTGTGTGTGCACGTGTGTGTGTGTGTGTGTGTGTGTGTGTGTGTGCACCTGCATTTGTGTTTGTGTGGGTGTTAGGTCTCACAAATGATGCCCTAAATGTTAGAGCGCTGTTCACAAATGCACTGTTGCAGCTGCGTGTGTGTGTGTGTGTGTGTGTGTGTGTGTGTGTGTGTGTGTGTGTGTGTGTGTGTGTGTGTGAGAGCAAGCATGTTTGTTCCAAAATGCATTTGTGACTCAAAACTTTCTTTTTTGTGTGAACAAATATTCTGATTTATTCTGGATTTATTAAAAAAAAACTGAAAAACTAAAAAAAACCTCTTGGGAATTGTAATGAATGTATAAATTCATACAGGTTAGTAGGGACATGGTGAGAAAGTTATGACAAAAGTTTGTGAATGCATCAAACACTATTTGACAAATGCATTCGCAACCATCTATGTTATTGAACTTAATACATGAAGTACATTCTTCCATTCAACTTGTGGCCCGCAACAATAGAACAATAACAAACAAATAATACAATAGTTGATCTTTTACACAGGACTTTTCTCTGTCAATCGTTTGTGAAATTACATTTGAGATTTGTTGACGCTGTTCAGGAGCCATGTGCCACTGAAAAGTGCTGAGGGGAATAAAGATGCAGTTTGACCAATGTTTGCGTTACGTACATTACGTACGTTACGAAGGCAATGCAAAAAGGCACACAATGAATGGCGTCCCGGCCGGACGCGCTTTTTTAGGTCCAAAAAGAGGACATGTCCGGGAAAAAGAGGACGTATGATCACCCTAGTTTAACACCGTAGTATTTTAAATTCACACTATGTGGGATTTGCGCTACAATGTAGGCCTTTATATAACACAGCACAACGCTACCTTCTTGCTGTAAGTGACTGCGACACTGGATGGACCAGGCTTCTGCTGGGTCTTGAAGCCGAGCGCTCGGTCAAATATCTGAAAATATGAATAACTTCCCACAAAGTATTAGAAAGAACATAGAAAGTGAGGAAGAGTATCACAAGCGAGTATTAAGAAATACCATCGGTGCCGTCAGTCGCAGATAGCGGACGAAAAGCAGTCGACAGGGGAGATATAAACATGGAAATAATAGGCTAAACAGAAAAAAAGTGTCAATAATACTATGTAAGAGCTTAAAGTCACTTTATAACGAAAAAAAAAACATGTATACAATATGCATACAGATATACTGTATATTAACTCACCCGTGCCGTGTATCTTCTATCACACTTGCGGTGGTCAACCGTTGAAATTTGAATTTTAACCCAACGGACTGCGTTGTTATAGAAACAACCCAATAAATGTTCCGAACGACCCAATATTTTTAACCCAGCTATTGGGTACGCAAAATAACCCAACGTACTTCATTGATGAGTTTACTGTGTTAATGGACTGAGGATGGGAGTAGGATTCGGTATTCGGTTTCGGATTCGGCAGAATCTTAAAGGAGAAGTCCGGGCAATGTGTAAGTTAATCTTGATCGTTATACCTTTAGTGAGTTCTGTCTATAGAAAACCCGAACCGGATTAGTGCTTGAACACGGAGCCGCTACCGCTAATGCCCAGAGCTCACTCAGCTAACAACAGTTATGGGGGCATATTCATAAAGAGTGTGTGTGCCTGTAAACAGACACAACATGCAGTTAAAATGTCTGTCCAACATGAACAGGGTCCTTACATGACAACAAGATGCGTTTAGCAACTTAGCCACTGTTTAAATTCACCTCAATAGTGTTTTAGAGACGGCTAGCTGTAGTCTCGCGCTGAAGTCCCGTGGGATCTCCCGCTGTAGCCGGAAAAGGTGAATAGTCCAGATGGGAGGAGCGTTGTGTGTGTGAAGAGTGATGATCAGCTCTCGAGTGTTTTCTTCAACAGGCCCGCTGTGTTGTGTGTGTGTGTGTCGTCACCGCGAGAGGTGAGCTGTTGAAGGAAGGCCATATGTGAGTACTTCACTCGCTTCCCCTGATGTCCAATCTCGAGAGAAGACCAGGAAAGGTCATAATAAGAAACCCACAGCTCAGTATGTCACAACCAATGTAGGAGAACTATCTGGACTATTAAGGAATATAACCATTTGAAATGTATTGCTGAATAATGAAAATGCTGTGTGGCACTTAAATATGTGAAACTATAACCACTGTCTTATTCTGTAGCACTTAGTCAGGTTAAACATTACCCACTTGCCCAAAGGGGCCCTTTGCCTTCTTAGAAGATGATGTTAACACACACTGTTTGCCTTCTTAGAAGATGATGTTAACACACACTGTTTGCCTTCTCAGAAGAGGAAGTGCACACACACCACAGCCACACACACTACAGTTGCTACACCCTTCCTTGCTAACACAGATCTGGATCTCCAGCGTGCCAGATGCAAGAAGCCTAGCTAGTATCTATCCGTTAGTTAGTACTCCATTATAATCTGTTTCCTTTTCATTTGACTCTTTTAATAAATATTGTTGAACTTTTATTGTTATCATCTGACTGGACCTTGGATTCCTGAGTACGAGTCTTATTCTTCTGGATCGGGGAGATCCTGCGTGAGGAGAACACAAGAGGGTGAGCATTCTTCTGATAAAGAGGATCATCACTATGAGATTTGATAGATCATTAAGCCTAGCCAAAGAGGCAGCGTATGACATGTGTATGTATTGAGATTATATATATGATTGTTGTATAGTGAACACTGTTTAAGAGTACCACAAAATGTAGACGTATAATACAGAGGGGAAATCTATTATCTTTATAATAGGATTAAAGTTCTCTGTCGCTATGACAGATTTCCGTCAATATCCGGGCTCCCCTGCCCTGTCATTGTCTTAAGTTCACTTTTAATAATTTTAAGGCCGTAAATATGCTTACATTTCTCAAATAGTGTAATAAAGGTCTTCATTTTAGTTTGAATGGGTCTTGAATGAAGACAGGACGAGGTGTATTCACCCTGCGGAGGGGGACGTGATCAAAGCCTGGAGTGGCGCTAAAGCACGTTCCTCTCTGCACTAAGCACTCTGTGATCACTCCGCTCCTGATCCACTCCGGGGTTTCTATACCGCTCACGGAAAAACTGCTCAGGATAAGTGCAAAATGAAGGTTGTGAAATGACCTCTACTAACTTGCAACATGCCCCCGAACCCCCCTAGCAAGATCCCTTTAGCAAGGACCTCTTTATTTATAAAACCCTGTGTACGGCCCTGATCATGCTGGTCACTTTTTATATAAAAAATAACATATTATTTATTCATAATGGCTAGGTCAAAATATAAAATATAGTTTATGATATTTAGCTCACTTTGCAGCAAAGGCTCTGTTGGCTTATATTATTTGAGAAATAAAAACTTGTGTTAAATGTATGCAAATATTGTATTATTTGTATGACTACATCACAAAGAGTCAAATCTTGTAAAAGCATTAGATTGAAAACATTGACATTTCACAAAAGTGTGTAAATGGGGTTTGGCCATGGAAACAATTTCAGTCAAAAGATTTTTTTTGCTTTAATCCCTGCGACTGATCGCATAACTCTTGAGGACAGGACTAGAGGAGTGGCTCTTTAGTTACCGCGGGATTGTCCATATATCCGGGATAGGATGCAGGATCATCTGGAACGGTATTAATCGTGATCCATCGCAGAGAGTTCCCGTCCCTGTGTAATTTAATAAATGTACTTGCTATCATATCATTATCTTGGGTCAGGATTCTGTTCACTTTGAGTTCAGAGGGTTGTTCCATAAAAGACGCTGAGAAAAGCGGGAATTAAACTCCAAAACCCGACTTCAATGAACCTAACAAATAAGTTGGGGCTAAAGCGGTTTCATAAAAGCTACTTCAAGTTCACACAATCCCACTAATGTGATCCAGGTTTATCTAGTCTGGATAACTGCGTCTCTGAAGCAGCCCTAGAGGTCGATCACAGATAAATCCATCCACCATCAAACTGCATATATTTTGTGCTGTTTTATGCGTTTGAGACATAATGTTTGCCTAAGTAACATCTCACAGGAACATTCTCCATCTGTAAATCTTAGAAAGTCCTGCAAATATTTCCATTTTGCTGCTAAACTTCACACTGAACGAGCGAGCTGCGCCAAACATGAGCGCATTAATTCTGACTAATATCTACATTTTGCTTGGAAAAGAAATAGGCTATGCAATATTTTATAACACCATAAATATGTTCTGATCATAATAATTTATCTTTAGGGTGTTGGATAAGTTGCAGTGAACTTATAGATCATTACACTCATATATTTTATACTTAAAATAATAATAAAAATTGAACAGAAGTAGCTAATTCAGAGAATAATTTTTTAAGAAATCTGACCAAACATTCTTGCTTTCTCCAAAAAACAAAAACAATTATTGCTTTAAAGGCTGTAATTCTCAGCATTCTAAATAAGTAATAAGTCATCTTTATTCAGTAGCTTAGGTCTTAAACCCAAAACTATATTTTGGATCTTTATTATATTTGATTTAGTTTATACAGTGCATTATGGAGAGGATAACATGAAATTAAGAGCAAAAGTATACATTTTGAAAATATATGTGCGACTCTAAAATCAAAGAATATTCCATAAAATAAAGGAATACATATTAGCCTACATTAACTAAATAACCTTCCCTCCCTTTTAATTATAGTTATTTATTATTTACTTATTTAATATTTAAATACTATTACTTGAATAACTTAATAGGAATTATGTGTCATTAAGAGTTTGATATAAATATAAATATTTTTTTTCCTTTTTTTCATATGTAAAAGTGT
Source organism: Phoxinus phoxinus (assembly GCF_949152265.1). Taxonomy (NCBI): domain Eukaryota; kingdom Metazoa; phylum Chordata; class Actinopteri; order Cypriniformes; family Leuciscidae; genus Phoxinus; species Phoxinus phoxinus. The sequence goes on from NC_136876.1 coordinate 811,037, forward strand.
CTATGTACTTATAGGTTATTGTTCTAATGATGTGTTTTTTAGGCTGTGTTGGTGGGTATTTTTATCACAAAAGAAAAAAGTAAAAGGAAAAATAAGATTTATTGGAGGAAAATATGTCTTTAAAGGAGCTGTCCATTTGTATAATCGTGTTAAATGTGTTTGAATTGAAAGACATAATAAAGTACATATAAAAAAAATATATATATATATATACAGTCATGGCCAAAATTGTTGGCACCCCTGGTAAATATGATCAAAACTGGCTGTAAAAAATAAATCTGCATTGTTTATCCTTTTGATCTTTCATTCAAAAAATTGGCAAAATTCTAACCTTTCATTGAAGCAAGAGAATTGAAAGTGGGGCTAAATCACATTATGAAATAAATGTTTTTCTCCAAAACATGTTGGCCACAATTATTGACACCCTTTTATTAAATACTTTTTGCAACCTCCTTTTGCCAAGATAACAGCTCTGAGTTTTCTCCTATAATGCCTGATGAGTTTGGAGAACACCTGACAAGAGATCAGAGACCATTCCTCCACACAGAATCTCTCCAGATCCTGCAGATTCCCAGATCCATGTTGGCGCTTCTTCTCTTCAGTTCAGCCCACTCATCTTCTATAGGGTTCAGGCCAGGGACTGGGATGGCCATTGCAGATCTTGGTTTTGTGCTCAGTGACCCATTTTTGTTTTGATTTTGATATTGGTTTTTGGATCACTGTCCTGTTGGAAGATCCAAACATGGCCCGTTATAAGATTTCTAGCCCCGGCTGTTAGGTTTCGATTTTTTATCTGTTGGTATTTGATCCAATCCATGATGCCATGTATCTGAACAAGATGTCCAGGACCTCTGGCAGAAAATTAGGCCCACAGCAGTAAAGATACAGCAGAGTATTTCATTTTAGGACAGTGATCCAAAAACCAATATCAAAATCAAAACAAAAATGGGTCACTGAGCACAAAACCAAGATCTGCAATGGCCATCCCAGTCCCTGGCCTGAACCCTATAGAAGATGAGTGGGCTGAACTGAAGAGAAGAAGCACCAACATGGATCTGGGAATCTGCAGGATCTGGAGAGATTCTGTATGGAGGAATGGTCTCTGATCTCTTGTCAGGTGTTCTCCAAACTCATCCGGCATTATAGGAGAAAACTCAGAGCTGTTATCTTGGCAAAAGGAGGTTGCAAAAAGTATTTAATAAAAGGGTGTCAATAATTGTGGCCAACATGTTTTGGAGAAAAACATTTATTTCATAATGTGATTTAGCCCCACTTTCAATTCTCTTGCTTCAATGAAAGGTTACAATTTTGCCAATTTTTTGAATGAAAGATCAAAAGGATAAACAATGCAGATTTATTTTTTACAGCCAGTTTTGATCATATTTACCAGGGGTGCCAACAATTTTGGCCATGACTGTATATACATGTATGCTAAAATATTTGTTGTTGGACATTTAAATGTGGCTTATTTAGAATGTTAAACCTTTTAAGTATATTTTTATGATAGAAATAACTGTAACGGGACTATTGTAAAATCAAGGGTAGGCTAGTAATATAGCCAACTAAGCTCAGATTCATCTTACCAGTTAAAATGTAGTCTGCGCTTTCGTAATTATTTATTTTAAATTTTGTGATTTTAACTTCTGCTTTAATGAGCTTTTTTTATTTATTTTAGAATGTAATATTCTAATGTTCTTCTAATAACCATAAAAATGTACTACAGCTGCCAAATAAAACCAGAGAGAAATGTATTCATAAATCTGTACAACTATCTAATCAAATCTTGGGCACAAAACATTCAGGCAGTAAGAAAAGAAAACCTGTTGGATACTGTATATACACAATATATAAGTCTATATATATAACAACGTTAACATACACATTTCATATACAATTTAACACGTTTGTAGGTCTACATTGTCTCATTTATCATTGTAGCCTTATTTAAGTTGATTTTCTTTACTGTGTATTTATTTTAAGACTGATGGTTAACAGGTAAGGAATAATTGACGACAGGCCGTTGAGTTATTAGAAAAATAATGCACACCCGAGGTGGTAATGCGGTCACGACGCGAAGCGGAGTAAGTTAGACATTGAAAACTGCAGATCAAGCGCATGGGGCTGCAGTTTTTCTTGTTATGAATTGTATCCTATTTTCCGTTATTACAGTAAACTACGTGCAGTGATATGAACTGTAATGCGGTCAAGACCTGCCGGAACTACTTTAGCCGTGCGGTTCCCTGAAAATAATTGCACACCGTAGAACGTTTGTCAACCAATCAGATTCAAGCATTCAACGGCCCTGTAGTATAAAGTCCAATAATGGTATGAGAGACTGTCAGTGGTAATATCATTGTGTTCCTATTGGTCAGTGTTAGAGGATCTGAGGTTTAGCCTGACCGTTAACCTGCCCGTTAGCCTGACCGTTAGCCTGAGCCTGACCCTGACCGTTAGTCTGACCCTGACCGTTAGTCTGACCGTTAACCTGCCCGTTAGCCTGACCGTTAGCCTGAGCCTGACCGTTAGTCTGACCCTGACCGTTAACCTGCCCGTTAGCCTGACCGTTAGCCTGAGCCTGACCGTTAGCCTGACCCTGACCGTTAACCTGCCCGTTAGCCTGACCGTTAGCCTGAGCCTGACCCTGACCGTTAGTCTGACCGTTAACCTGCCCGTTTGCCTGACCGTTAGCCTGACCCTGACCGTTAACCTGCCCGTTAGCCTGACCGTTAGCCTGAGCCTGACCCTGACCGTTAGTCTGACCGTTAACCTGCCCGTTTGCCTGACCGTTAGCCTGAGCCTGACCCTGACCGTTAGTCTGACCGTTAACCTGCCGTTAGCCTGACCGTTAACCTACCCGTTAGCCTGACCGTTAGCCTGAGCCTGACCCTGACCGTTAGTCTGACCGTTAACCTGCCCGTTTGCCTGACCGTTAGCCTGAGCCTGACCCTGACCGTTAGTCTGACCGTTAACCTGCCCGTTAGTCTGACCGTTAACCTGCCCGTTAGTCTGCCCGTTAACCTGCCCGTTAGCCTGACCGTTAGCCTGAGCCTGACCCTGACCGTTAGCCTGACCGTTAACCTGCCCGTTAGTCTGACCGTTAGCCTGCCCGTTAACCTGCCCGTTTGCCTGACCGTTAGCCTGAGCCTGACCCTGACCGTTAGTCTGACCGTTAACCTGCCCGTTAGTCTGACCGTTAACCTGCCCGTTAGCCTGAGCCTGACCCTGACCGTTAGTCTGCCCGTTAACCTGCCCGTTAGCCTGACCGTTAGCCTGAGCCTGACCCTGACCGTTAGCCTGACCGTTAGCCTGACCCTGACCCTGACCGTTAGTCTAACCGTTAACCTGCCCGTTAGCCTGCCTGTTAGCCTGCCCGTTAACCTGCCCGTTAGCCTGACCGTTAGCCTGAGCCTGACCCTGACCGTTAGTCTGACCGTCAACCTGCCCGTTAGCCTGCCCGTTAGCCTGACCGTTAGCCTGACCCTGACCGTTAGTCTGCCCGTTAACCTGCCCGTTAGCCTGACCGTTAGCCTGAGCCTGACCCTGACCGTTAGCCTGACCGTTAACCTGCCCGTTAGCCTGACCGTTAGCCTGACCGTTAGCCTGACCGTTAGCCTGACCGTTAGCCTGACCCTGACCCTGACCGTTAGTCTAACCGTTAACCTGCCCGTTAGCCTGCCCGTTAACCTGACCGTTAGCCTGACCGTTAGCCTGACCCTGACCCTGACCGTTAGTCTAACCGTTAACCTGCCCGTTAGCCTGCCTGTTAGCCTGCCCGTTAACCTGCCCGTTAGCCTGACCGTTAGCCTGAGCCTGACCCTGACCGTTAGTCTGACCGTCAACCTGCCCGTTAGCCTGCCCGTTAGCCTGACCGTTAGCCTGAGCCTGACCGTTAGTCTGACCGTTAACCTGCCCGTTAGCCTGACCGTTAGCCTGAGCCTGACCCTGACCGTTAGTCTGACCGTTAACCTGCCCGTTAGCCTGCCCGTTAGCCTGCCCGTTAACCTGCCCGTTAGCCTGACCGTTAGCCTGAGCCTGACCCTGACCGTTAGTCTGACCGTTAACCTGCCCGTTAGCCTGACCGTTAGCCTGAGCCTGACCGTTAGTCTGACCGTTAACCTGCCCGTTAGCCTGACCGTTAGCCTGAGCCTGACCCTGACCGTTAGTCTGACCGTTAACCTGCCCGTTAGCCTGAGCCTGACCCTGACCGTTAGTCTGACCGTTAACCTGCCCGTTTGCCTGACCGTTAGCCTGAGCCTGACCCTGACAGTTAGTCTGACCGTTAACCTGCCCGTTAGCCTGACCGTTAACCTGCCCGTTAGCCTGACCGTTAGCCTGAGCCTGACCCTGAACGTTAGTCTGACCGTTAACCTGCCCGTTAGCCTGCCCGTTAGCCTGAGCCTGACCCTGACCGTTAACCTGCCCGTTAGCCTACCCGTTAGCCTGCCCGTTAGCCTGAGCCTGACCCTGACCGTTAGTCTGCCCGTAAACCTGCCCGTTAGCCTGACCGTTAGCCTGAGCCTGACCCTGACCGTTAGCCTGACCGTTAACCTGCCCGTTAGCCTGACCGTTAGCCTGACCGTTAGCCTGACCGTTAGCCTGACCGTTAGCCTGACCCTGACCCTGACCGTTAGTCTAACCGTTAACCTGCCCGTTAGCCTGCCCGTTAGCCTGCCCGTTAACCTGCCCGTTAGCCTGACCGTTAGCCTGAGCCTGACCCTGACCGTTAGTCTGACCGTCAACCTGCCCGTTAGCCTGCCCGTTAACCTGCCCGTTAGCCTGACCGTTAGCCTGAGCCTGACCGTTAGTCTGACCGTTAACCTGCCCGTTAGCCTGACCGTTAGCCTGAGCCTGACCCTGCCCGTTAGCCTGACCGTTAGCCTGAGCCTGACCGTTAGTCTGACCGTTAACCTGCCCGTTAGCCTGACCGTTAGCCTGAGCCTGACCCTGACCGTTAGTCTGACCGTTAACCTGCCCGTTAGCCTGCCCGTTAGCCTGCCCGTTAACCTGCCCGTTAGCCTGACCGTTAGCCTGAGCCTGACCCTGACCGTTAGTCTGACCGTTAACCTGCCCGTTAGCCTGACCGTTAGCCTGAGCCTGACCGTTAGTCTGACCGTTAACCTGCCCGTTAGCCTGACCGTTAGCCTGAGCCTGACCCTGACCGTTAGTCTGACCGTTAGCCTGACCGTTAGCCTGACCCTGACCGTTAGTCTGACCGTTAACCTGCCCGTTAGCCTGACCGTTAGCCTGAGCCTGACCCTGACCGTTAGCCTGACCGTTAACCTGCCCGTTAGCCTGACCGTTAGCCTGACCCTGACCGTTAGTCTGACCGTTAACCTGCCCGTTAGCCTGACCGTTAGCCTGAGCCTGACCCTGACCGTTAGTCTGACCGTTAACCTGCCCGTTTGCCTGACCGTTAGCCTGAGCCTGACCCTGACCGTTAGTCTGACCGTTAACCTGCCCGTTAGCCTGACCGTTAACCTGCCCGTTAGCCTGAGCCTGACCCTGACCGTTAGTCTGACCGTTAACCTGCCCGTTAGCCTGAGCCTGACCCTGACCGTTAGTCTGCCCGTTAACCTGCCCGTTAGCCTGACCGTTAGCCTGAGCCTGACCCTGACCGTTAGCCTGACCGTTAACCTGCCCGTTAGCCTGACCGTTAGCCTGACCGTTAGCCTGACCGTTAGCCTGACCGTTAGCCTGACCCTGACCCTGACCGTTAGTCTAACCGTTAACCTGCCCGTTAGCCTGCCCGTTAGCCTGCCCGTTAACCTGACCGTTAGCCTGACCGTTAGCCTGACCCTGACCCTGACCGTTAGTCTAACCGTTAACCTGCCCGTTAGCCTGCCCGTTAGCCTGCCCGTTAACCTGCCCGTTAGCCTGACCGTTAGCCTGAGCCTGACCCTGACCCTGACCGTTAGTCTGACCGTCAACCTGCCCGTTAGCCTGCCCGTTAGCCTGACCGTTAGCCTGAGCCTGACCGTTAGTCTGACCGTTAACCTGCCCGTTAGCCTGACCGTTAGCCTGAGCCTGACCCTGACCGTTAGTCTGACCGTTAACCTGCCCGTTAGCCTGCCCGTTAGCCTGACCGTTAGCCTGAGCCTGACCCTGACCGTTAGTCTGACCGTTAACCTGCCCGTTAGCCTGACCGTTAGCCTGAGCCTGACCGTTAGTCTGACCGTTAACCTGCCCGTTAGCCTGACCGTTAGCCTGAGCCTGACCCTGACCGTTAGTCTGACCGTTAACCTGCCCGTTAGCCTGACCGTTAGCCTGAGCCTGACCCTGACCGTTAGTCTGACCGTTAACCTGCCCGTTTGCCTGACCGTTAGCCTGAGCCTGACCCTGACAGTTAGTCTGACCGTTAACCTGCCCGTTAGCCTGACCGTTAACCTGCCCGTTAGCCTGACCGTTAGCCTGAGCCTGACCCTGAACGTTAGTCTGACCGTTAACCTGCCCGTTAGCCTGCCCGTTAGCCTGAGCCTGACCCTGACCGTTAGTCTGACCGTTAACCTGCCCGTTAGCCTGCCCGTTAGCCTGAGCCTGACCCTGACCGTTAGTCTGCCCGTTAACCTGCCCGTTAGCCTGACCGTTAGCCTGAGCCTGACCCTGACCGTTAGCCTGACCGTTAACCTGCCCGTTAGCCTGACCGTTAGCCTGACCGTTAGCCTGACCGTTAGCCTGACCGTTAGCCTGACCCTGACCCTGACCGTTAGTCTAACCGTTAACCTGCCCGTTAGCCTGCCCGTTAGCCTGCCCGTTAACCTGCCCGTTAGCCTGACCGTTAGCCTGAGCCTGACCCTGACTGTTAGTCTGACCGTCAACCTGCCCGTTAGCCTGCCCGTTAACCTGCCCGTTAGCCTGACCGTTAGCCTGAGCCTGACCGTTAGTCTGACCGTTAACCTGCCCGTTAGCCTGACCGTTAGCCTGAGCCTGACCCTGACCGTTAGTCGGACCGTTAACCTGCCCGTTAGCCTGCCCGTTAGCCTGCCCGTTAACCTGCCCGTTAGCCTGACCGTTAGCCTGAGCCTGAGCCTGACCGTTAGTCTGACCGTTAACCTGCCCGTTAGCCTGACCGTTAGCCTGAGCCTGACCGTTAGTCTGACCGTTAACCTGCCCGTTAGCCTGACCGTTAGCCTGAGCCTGACCCTGACCGTTAGTCTGACCGTTAACCTGCCCGTTAGCCTGCCCGTTAGTCTGACCGTTAGCCTGACCGTTAACCTGCCCGTTAGCCTGACCGTTAGCCTGAGCCTGAGCCTGACCCTGACCGTTAACCTGCCCGTTAGCCTGCCCGTTAGTCTGACCGTTAACCTGCCCGTTAGCCTGACCGTTAACCTGCCCGTTAGCCTGACCATTAGCCTGAGCCTGACCCTGACCGTTAGTCTGCCCGTTAGCCTGACCGTTAGCCTGCCCGTTAGCCTGCCCGTTAGCCTGACCGTTAGCCTGACCGTTAACCTGCCCGTTAACCTGCCCGTTAGCCTGACCGTTAGCCTGAGCCTGACCCTGACCGTTAGTCTGACCGTTAACCTGCCCGTTAGCCTGCCCGTTAGCCTGACCGTTAACCTGCCCGTTAGCCTGACCGTTAACCTGCCCGTTAGCCTGACCGTTAGCCTGAGCCTGACCCTGACCGTTAGTCTGCCCGTTAGCCTGACCGTTAGCCTGACCGTTAGCCTGCCCGTTAGCCTGCCCATTAGCCTGCCCGTTAGCCTGATCGTTAGCCTGAGCCTGACCCTGACCGTTAGCCTGACCGTTAACCTGCCCGTTAGCCTGACCGTTAACCTGCCCGTTAGCCTGACGGTTAGCCTGAGCCTGAGCCTGACCCTGACCGTTAGTCTGACCGTTAACCTGCCCGTTAGCCTGCCCGTTAGCCTGACCGTTAACCTGCCCGTTAGCCTGCCCGTTAGCCTGACCGTTAACCTGCCCGTTAGCCTGCCCGTTGGCCTGCCCTGGACCAGGCTAGTTTTTCAGCATAAGTTGCCAGAGTAACTGAGTTTGAACTATTTTAAGTTTGCTTTATGAAACCGAATCAACCGACAATAAGTCTGACTTGTATTCTAATCTTGTTTTATGGAACAACCCTCTGGTAAAGTTATCCTTTGTTCTTTATTCCTACCAGTTAATTCATTAAGATTTCTCCAAATAAGTTTCCCGTTTCCTTGAGCTTGTGACGGAAAGGCCATATGTGAGTACTTCACTCGCTTCCCCTGATGTCCAATCTCGAGAGAAGACCAGAAAAGGTCATAATAAGAAACCCACAGCTCAGTATGTCACAACCAATGTAGGAGAACTATCTGAGCTGTTAAGGAATATAACCATTTGAAATGTATTGCTGAATAAAGAAATGACTGTGTAGCTCTGTGGCACTTAGTCAGGTTAAACATTACCCACAGCCACGCTTGCTAAAGACATGCTACGGTTACTAGAGACCGGACACAAGCCACAGCCTCAAACCACAGCTCGCCTGCTACGGCTGCTAGAGGCCCTGATCGCTGCTTGAGATAATTGTGCTTGCTCAAAGCCAGGCTCACCCTGCATATTCAGATTATAATCTTAAAGAAGACAGTTGTCGCTACTAAAAGCAGCTGCTGTTATCTGCTGAAGTGCAGCTGACACAAGACTATAAAGAGGAAGGATCAGACAGACTCGTCACTCTTCCTTGCTAACAAAGATCTGGATCTCCAGCGTGCCGGATGCAAGAAGCCACAGAAGCCTAGCTAGTATCTATCCGTTAGTTAGTACTCCATTATAATCTGTAACAAGTATTCCTTTTCATTTGATTCTTTTAATAAATATTGTTAAACATTTATTATAATCATCTGACTGGACCTTGGATTTCCTCACCAGCAGTGAGATATTATGATCGGACAGACCAGTCAGCAGATTATGTGATGTAGTTACTCTCTCAGGTCTATTTGTAAATGTCAAATCAATTTGTGTCTGGGAGGAGTTAGTTGTTCTTGTTGGACCTTGTATCCGTTGGGAAAGATTGAATTAATTTGTTATCTCAAAGTTTTTTTTCTCTGTTTATTTGTCCCAGTTTATATTAACCCTCTGGGGTCTGAGGGGTTTTCTGGGTCCTGGAGGTGTTCTGACATGCTCTGACATTTGTGCTTATTTCTGTTACTTGTGACATTTTCATGGCTAAAGTATTATTACACTGCATTCAGCACAAACTCTGCTACAATAATATGTCAGCAGCATGTTTGTAAAAGTTTGTAGTTTTGAGATAATAACATTTATGCGTGGTTTGTGAAAATGACAATAAAAAATGTCACTGAAATAAGGTCATGAAACCCAAACTGATTATTTCTTCACAAGACTTTTGAAAATTGTATCACGTAGCCTAGAATATTTTCTTCAAACCTATGCGAAAATCCCCCTGACTACTCAATCATATATAACAATATATTGATTTAAAATTTGTAAGACATGTCTTGTGTAAGAAAGCTTTATGCGAGTAGGCGTAAACCACCCATGAATATTGAGTGTTTCACAGCTAAGAAAGCTAAAGACAAAGAGCCTCCCATAATGGCCCTATTAGGAGCTCTCAGGCACGATCATTATGAATCATAACCAGTCATAACCAGTCACATCACACAATCACATCATAACCAGTCACACACCTTTGTGCCATTCCTGAAACATTTCCAAGATGTTTGATTTTTCACTTTACCATGTTCATGTTGAAGTCAGCAAAACTCATGGTCCCTAAAAATAAAAAATAAAAAGCTGTGAACATCCTAATATCAAGAGAATCAAGGGCTGCACGCAGGCGCCCTAGGCAAGATTTTAAGTGGCGCCCCCTTGCATCGCAGTACAGTACTTGCACTGTATGTACATATACTCACAAGAAACTTAATAGCTTTGTTTTAGACATTCTTTTATTTAACTAAAACAATTGCACATTCAAAATACTAATTATAATAATAATAAACAGAAGAGGAGTATGTGACACCAGTCTAATAATAAACACATGATTTAAAAAATACAATAAAATGAAATAATATAAATGAGAAACCTAGAGATAAATACATGATGTAGGCTATAGTGTATAATATACAATGTATTTTTTCAGATACAAATTATATTAGTAATTCATATATTAGTAATAATTAAAATTTCATTGTCATTACAATGAAATTCTAATTAGCAGAATGCAAAAGAATCAGTAAACTGCAGTATAATATTGCATGTGGGAATGCTAAGTTATGCTCTAACATTAATGACGTGCACTTTAACACAGGTGTAAATTTTAACATGATAAAAACTTTATAGACAATATGAGCTGTAACACAGTTAACAGCTGGCGTTACAACTATGGAATTATTATTATGATTATTAATGGTATTTTGATTGATTATTACAAGCTGGGAAAACGTGAGATATTGATGTCAATGAAATTAACATTAATACACCTGCTGATTAGATCTAATATTTACACATTTGTCCGAGGAAGGTAGGCTACTCATATTACTATTTTCCATAATAATAGCGCTATAGGCTTATCTGTTAGAACCATTGACTGTTAATATTTTGGTTAGAACTAGCAGATAGCGCTGGTTATTAGATTAGCTAACCATGTATGCTAATGACTAATGGCATTATTGATCATCGTTCTGTAACATCAAAATAATATCATTCACATCATCTTTACTGTAACATTACCTTTGTCTTTGTGTAGCAGGGAAATGTTGTTACATCAGATTATAAATTTGTTTTAGTTTAATTTTTATTATTTGTTTTGGGGTATTTTATTTTGAAAAGTTTACGAGGTAATCACAGTATGCACGTCGGCTGACGTCATGCGCAGGTCAGTGGTTCAAACGGCAGCGCAATCGGTGATCGTTCTCTTTCCTGCATTGTCACTAGAGAGGAGAGGTACGATTTCATGAGCTCCGTGCACTTGATGTTAAATTGAGTATAAGTGTTATAACCTGAGTTTAAATAATCAATTGTGAAAGAGTATTCATTGAGATGTTATAATTGACGATTAGTTTGAGTCGTTAACTTGTTAAGTTAAGTTTATTTGTGCTCTGTTATTGAGTGAATAGTGCATTGCGTGAAATGGCGGCGCGTGGGTGTGACACGAGTGAGAGATGTGTTAGTGGCTAAGCGGCTAACGTCTCGAATAATATATAAATTTGTGTATTTGGTACGCATATTAGAGATAAACTCTAGTTTATTCATATATATTGTACATTGCATTCACTGTGTTTTGTAGTTAACTAACTGTGTACTTAAACATGTATTTTGTGGTTAACAGGCGAAAGAGCTGCAGTTAACGGTGCCTGTTTGTTTATGTGTTTTATCACACAGGTATGTTAATTGGTATCTAAGAAACACTGTAATGCTGTTCTGAATTATTTGCATATAATTATATTATTGATACTATTGCTATTATTACATATATGGTATATGTATGTGTGTGTGTGTGTGTGTGCGCGCGTGTGCGCTCTTTCCTGCATTGTCACTAGAGAGGAGAGGCGAAAGAGCTGCAGTTAACGGTGCCTGTTTGTTTATGTGTTTTATCACACAGGCATTGTGATTAAATTCATCTTTAGTACGACCAGCTTTGTGTGGAAAATCCTTTTCTTTATAACATCCTAAAATAACACAACGCAGAGGAACAACCGCTACAAAACTGGTGCCGTGACTCATCGATTGGTTGATCGTTGTCGACCGCCGGGATTGCTGACGTCGAGTTCGACTGGAGCTGAGGAGTGCTGGAGGAGAGACGGGACTTCAGTTATCTGTTGCTGTTTCTTCGGAGGCGTCCGGTCGTCAGACGGTTTGTGCTGTGTCTAGGAGGAGACTGCTGATGAACTGCTTCACGTGAATTCGACTGTGAAGTTGCATATTCAGACTGTTGGACTGGTGAGTTGTGACTAAGCTGGATCAAGCGAACAGCGTGCTGGATCATCGAAGAGTGTCACCAACTTACCTGTTTTGACTGAACTGTGTGGATGAAGGTACTTCGCAACATCAATTGACTGGGTCTTTGATTGGAGGACTGCGTAAAAAAAAAAAAAAAAAATTTTTTGTAAGGACATTTGAATTTTATTTCTTTGAGTTATAACAGGTTCATTACGATTGATTTGTTTTGTTTATATTTTTGTGTTTTGAGAGTGTATTCTGACGCCTGAGGGGAATGGCTGCTAGACAGAGCGATTTGGGGTGGGACACTACATTTACCGCTGGTAGAGGGCGGGGCAGTCTTTTGAGTACCCCTGACAAAACTAGGCTGTTTGAGGATCCCGAGTACTGTAGCACAGGCCGGGGTAGAACAGTTGGTGGTTCCGCCTACGAAAGAACTAATATGCGGGATAGTCCAATCGCTGCAGCCAGTAACTATGAGTTCGCTCCGCAGGAGTCAGAAATGTCTGGTCAGATGAGTAACCTCATAAAACAAATTGGCAGTGAGATCGGTCAGTCAATTAGAGATAGTATGATGAGACCTGAATTTCCAAATTATCCATCTGCTAAGAGGTTCCAAGAAGGTATCAGTGGCCATGTGACTGACCAGTCGAATAGCACTGTAATTGATGCTTCAAAAATGAACTTGATCCTGAAAGCTGAGGTGGCAGCACCAGCACATTTTAGAGGAGATAGTTCGGACAAATACTCAATCATGGAATGGGAAGATATGATGAGGGTATATTTGAACAAACTTGAGGTGAAAGATTCTGAAATGGTTGATGAGATAATGAACAGAGTTATGGGGCGGGCCAGAGATGTAATGAGAGTATGGCTGCGTAATGGTTCAACGGCTCCAACTGTTGATTCTGTATTTTCTGTTTTGAAGCAGCACTTCGGGGACCAGAGCAGTTCGGGTATTCCGTTGGCTGACTTCTATTCTTTGAGACCATATCCCAGAGAGAGCGCTTGGGATTTTTGGATACGTTTAAACAAGGCGGCGGATGTGGCTGAGCAAAGTTTAAAATGGGAGGGCAGGACTCTGGATAACAGGAACAAAGAGGTAGCAGTTCTGTTCATTCGTAACTGCCCTGACAAAGAGTTAGCTTTTGTTTTTAAAAGTAAACCTGTAAAGTCATGGAACGCATCTGAGGTGCAAGAGCAGCTTGACGAGTTGTTAAGAGAGCGGAAGTTGACAAATCAAGCGGTCAGACAATTCACCACAGTTGTCTCAGAACCAGATGTTGACGTATCTATCGTGCCTTCTAAGTCTGAACAGGGTGCGGGTGTAACTGATGAGAACGCATTGGACAAAGTCTTGTCTTTACTGGAAAAAGCATTAGTGTGCAACTCTCAGTCTGTGCGGGGTCCCTGGCCTAAACGAACGGGCAATAAGATTAGAGAATGCAGAGTGTGTCGAAGCAGTGAGCACAGCACGACGGCCCATTGTAAAATGCATAACTTGTGTTTCAAGTGTTTTGCAGCTGGACACACGAGCTACAACTGCGACAGTCAGAGGGTGGGCTCTGGTCACCAAGACAAAGTCACGTCTCAGGGAAACTAGGCAGCTCCCTTCGGGCAGAGGTAGAGGTGGGGCTGTGTAGTAATTCCTCTGAGACTGATATTGAGTCAGTTTATTCCTTTTACCGTGAAAGCATTGACAAAACAAAAACAGTAGTATTTCAGAACAACATGCAAGTTGATCAAAGTAGCAGTTTGTTTTATGCAAGTGTGTTGTTGCAGGACAAAGTTGAACTTCGGGGGATGTTGGACAGTGGCTCCATGGCGACTACTCTGAGCGCGGACATAGTTCCTCAACTCAGAGACGCTGGGGCGCTGGACCAGGATATCCTGAGTTCTTCTGATATTGTCCTGGTGGGTTGTGGGGGAAAACAAACTACTCCAGATGGTGTATGCAATCTGAAGCTTGAAGTTTATGGGGTCAGTTTCAGTGTACCAGTTCTGATCGTGAGGGGTCAAAATGACCCGATTATACTCGGCACGAATGTTTTGAAGCCTCTAATAAGTCAGATGAAGCATACAGAGCAATTTTGGAGAGTGGTGAAAAGACCAGACACGGCTATACAGTCTGACAATAGCCAATTTTTGCGCATGCTTTCATGTATTGAGAGATGGAGGGGGGATTCGATTCCTGACAAGGTGGGTACTCTGAGACTGAGGTCAGCAGTGACACTCCAGCCAAGGAGCGAACACCTTGTTTGGGGTCGTTTGCCTACAGGGTCAGTACTGTCTGTAGGGAGCACTGTAGTCATTGAACCAAGTACTTCACGTTGTGTGCATCGGAATGTGTTAGTTGGGAGGGTTGTTTCACCTTTGTGGGGTGATGGTTGGCTGCCAGTTAAGATGATCAACCCGACCAATTCAGAAATTCTGTTGAGGAAGAATGCGAAGGTGGCCGATGTGTATCCTTGTGTTGCTTTAGAGGACCTAGAACAAACGACTGACTGGGTGGTTAGTCAAAATGCAGGTGCGGTACGTTCTGACAAGTCGTGTGGTAGCCTAACTGTGAGGGACTCTACATCTGGAGCAAGTTCAGTGGGTGACAGCAGGTTGGATGACCTGGGGCTGAACAATCTTAATGTCAAAGACTGCGAGGTGTCATCCTTTTGGCGAAACAAGCTTGTTGACCTAGTCGAGAAATATGAGTGCGTGTTTTCAAGGCACAGCTTGGATTGTGGCGAAGCGAAGGGATTTTGTCATCGTATCAGACTTACTGATGACAGGCCCTTTCGTCTTCCATACCGCCGCCTTTCTCCTGCACATTACTTGAAGCTGAGAGAGACTTTAGATGAAATGGAGGACAAGGAAATTATTAGGAAATCGAGCAGTGAGTTTGCGTCTCCATTGGTCTTAGTGTGGAAGAAAAATGGGGATTTAAGATTATGCACTGATTTCCGATGGCTAAATGCACGCACGGTGAAGGATGCTCATCCTCTTCCTCACCAAGCAGATGTCCTTGCAGCATTGGGGGGGAACGCATTCTTTAGTACAATGGATCTGACTTCTGGGTACTATAACATCCCATTGCACGAAGATGACAGGAAGTTCACAGCATTCTGTTCGCCATTGGGACTTCATGAATATAATCGATTACCCCAGGGTCTGTGCAACAGCCCAGCGACATTTATGAGAATGATGTTGACTGTTTTTGGTGACCAGAACTTCTTGAGCCTTCTTTGTTATTTAGATGATTTATTGGTTTTCGGGAAGACTGAAGAAGAGAGTTTGGAGAGGCTTGAGATGGTTTTTCGGCGTCTAAAAGACCACAATTTGAAATTGTCTCCTTCAAAGTGTAGGTTTTTGAGGAAGTCCGTAAAATTCTTGGGTCATATTGTGTCTGAAAATGGGGTTTCCAGTGATCCAGCAAAAATCGAGGCCATTGTGAGTATATCTGAAAGAGACTTGATGGAGAGTGATTGTGTTACACCATCAGCAAGTAAAGTCAGGTCCTTCTTAGGTATGGTGGTGTACTACCAGCATTTCATAGAAAATTGTTCTATGGTGGCTAAACCCTTGTTTCAGCTTTTGACAGGTCAAAAAAGACCCAGAAGGGGGAAAGGTGTGAAACGACTGAAAAGTCGTACTCTTTCTCCGATGGATTGGACTGATGACTGTAGAGCAGCACTGGAGAATTTGAAGTCTGCTTTGGTGAGTCAGGTTTTGCTTGCGCACCCAGATTTTTCTAAGCCATTTCTGTTGTCTGTGGACGCCTCCTCTAGTGGGTTAGGGGCCGTTTTGTCGCAGGTTCAGGAGGGATGTGCTGTGGCAAGGCCTATTGCTTTCGCGTCAAAATCTTTGAATCATGCGCAGTCAAAGTATCCAGCACACAGACTTGAGTTTTTGTCAATGAAATGGGCTATCTGTGATAAATTCAGCCATTGGCTGCGGGGACACAGGTTTACTGTGTGGACTGATAATAACCCACTTAAGTACATCCTCACAAAGCCCAAGCTGGATGCGTGTGAACAACGGTGGGTAGCGAAGCTTGCGCCTTATGATTTTGACATTAAGTATATCCCCGGACCGAAAAATGTCGTGGCAGATGCATTAAGCAGGGTACCGTTTGTGACTTTGGGAATTTTGCACAGATTGACAAGGACACCTTATGATATCTTATTGCACGAGGCTGAGGCTGTCGCTGTCGAGCAGGTGCAAGACATGTTCCATTTTTCGTGTGAACGTCCGGATGGTGAAGAGGTAGATGGGCTGTTGGAGCCTACAAATGTAGGTGGAAATGTGAATGTAGGGTCTACTCACCTTATTGGAAAAGTCTCTCACCAAGATTTGTCAGCTGTTCTTCATTCTCACTGTGACTGGGAGCATGGTGCAGCCATTAGGAGTATGTCGTTTGTGCAGCATTTACAGAGTTTGGGGGATGTAGAGCAGAGTGAGCTCCCTAGTTTTACCGATGATGAACTGCTGGTGAAACAGAGTCAGGATCCTGCGATTGACAGTAAAGTTCTTTGTGGAGAGAGGAAGGCGTCCGTCTCGCAGAGAAAAAGTGTTTGAGTCTAAAAGAACTGTGAAGATACTGCGCCAATGGGGTAAACTTACCTTAAGGTTGGGTGTTTTGTACAGAGTTTCTAAGAATCCAGTGTCTAAGAAAAAGATTTACCAGTTTGTGGTGCCGACAGCTCTTCGAGGTACTGTTCTGAAGGGGGTGCATGATAACGCTGGTCATCAGGGTCAGCATCGCACACTATGGTTGGCTAGGCAACGGTTCTTCTGGGAGTCTATGGAGGAGGACATAAAGACATACGTTAATGAGTGTAAGAGGTGTATTTTGAGTAAGAGGCCTGAGCCAGAAGCAAGGGCTCCGCTCGTATCGATTCACACGAGTGCTCCTCTTGAAATGGTGTGTATTGACTTTTGGTCAGCTGAAGATTCTAACAACAAGACGGTTGATGTGTTAGTGGTCACTAGGGCTGCACGATATGAGAAAAAGCTGCGATGTGCGATAATATTGTTTAATATTGCGATGACGATATGACTTGCGATAAATGTGATTGTTAACTATACTGTTCCCATGTCTTAGTGCTTCAATAGGTTCTTTGCGCGATAGGTCAAAGGTTTATTACCTGCCTGGTTCAGAATACACGATTTTGGCACGATCTGTTTGGCGTATGGGTGTCGTGGAGATTCGTAATAACAACGGGCGTCGGGACGCAAGATTCGATCGTGTCATCGTATAGTGTGTCATAGTGGGCGACAACCTACGTCGCGTCTGCGATGCTTCACGACAGAAAGACTATAGCATGTTTAATTCTTTAACGGTCCTCCACGACGGGTTGAATATGTGAGCGAGGCGAGACGTGAGTGAGTGCAACAGTGAGTGTGTGTGTGCGCCAGTGAAAGTGTGAGCGTGTGTGTGCGTGCGTGAGTGAGCGAGTGAGCGAGGGACAGTGAGTGTGTGTGTTTGTGTGTCTGTGCGTGCGAGTGACTGTTTGCGAGTGAATGTGTGTGTGTGACGGCACGCGATGACTGGTCGGAAAGCAACGTGTAGTCTGACATGTTTCTTGTCCACGACAAGATTTTAGGAGTCAAAAACGTGTAAATTAGTGCTAATCTGAACCAGGCATTATTCATCGTGTCAGGCTGTCTGTTGCGATGTGTTCATCGCGGGAGTTCATATCGCGATGACGATGAAAATTCGATGTATCGTTCAGCCCTAGTGGTCACAGACCATTTCACAAAGCTTGCTTGTGCTTATGCGTGTCCGAATCAGACTGCGGAAGCTGTTGCACGTGTTTTGTGGAACAAGTTTTTCTGTATCTATGGGTTTCCGGGGAGAATACATTCAGACAGGGGTGCGAACTTTGAGAGCTCCCTTATGGTTGAATTGTTGAGATTGTCGGGTGTGGGAAAATCGCACACAACCCCATATCATCCGATGGGTAATGGACAAACAGAGAGATTCAACCGTACCCTGGGTGATATGATTCGTTCGCTGCCCCCAAGATCTAAAGTCAAATGGCCACAAATGTTGAACACTCTTACTTTCGCGTACAACTGTACAAGACACGAGACCACTGGGTTTCCACCGTTCTTCTTGATGTTCGGCCGAACACCAAGATTACCAGTGGATATTCTGTTTGAAAATGTCATGTTGAATAATGAGACTGTTAATGTGCACAAATATGTTCAGTCTCTTGAGAAAGACTTGAGGGAAGCAATGGTAATCGCACAAGAACATGCTACAAGACAGCAAGCCAAACAAGCAGAGTATTATGATCGGAAGAGTAAAGGTCATTCTCTTGAATTAGGTGACAGAGTACTCCTTGCTAATAAGGGTGAACGCGGGAAGAAGAAATTAGCGGACCGATGGGAAACAGTTGTGTATGTTGTTGTGGGAAAAAGGGGTGCTCTAAACACTTACCAGATAAGGAATCCTGGGACTGGTCGTACCAAGACGGTACATCGTAATCTATTAATGCCTGTCAATTTCCTGCCTGTGCCAGCTTGGGATGCTGATAGTGATGGTGATGATGTCGTGGATTCCACAGTCTGTGTCTCATGTGATGGAGATGATCAAACTCCGAGTGAGCGAACCTCTCGCTGGGTGTCAGATCTTAATGCTGCCACAGAAGTGACGCGAAAAGAGTTTGAGGAGTGCTCTCATTCTGATCAGAGTGTTGCAGTTGGTGACGGGGATGGGGAATGTGCAACTGAGATGGGCAAAGTACCTACGTGTAAGACAAATTTGGACAACTTGCCTGGCTCTACCTTGTCTGTATGTTCATTGGTGACGGATGATTTTTCTGTTTTGACTGTTTTGAGTGATGAGTGTGCTTCAGAAGTTGAGTGTACTTCAACAGTTGCAGAAACTCCTATGTCAAGATCAAGTGTGCAAGATCAGATGAATGAAAGAGTCTCTGGTCTACGAGATGGTTTTAGGTCAAGGTTTGGGAGACTCATTAAGCCAGTTAATAGGCTTATACAGACAATGTCTACACAAAGAGTATCTGCAAGTCATGAAATGTAAAGTGTTAAATTGAGAACAAAAAGGATTGTTGAAGTGTGGTTGAAGATTTTTTTTTTATATATTTTTTTATTTTATTATTATTACATGCTTTGAGAGAGTTGTACATTTACAGGTACATTGTTGGTGTCATGAGTAGAACTATGTATAAGGCATGGTTTTCTGTGGGTAATTTGGGGATTAGCTACCCCTGGGTTACCTTAATCTCGAAAGAGATAGTTAAGAACTGAACGGATCTAATGTGATTCAAGAAATAGTGACATCGTTAATTTGATAAGACACGGTATGTAATTGTTAATCTGATGTAAAACAGTGGGGGTGGATGTAGCAGGGAAATGTTGTTACATCAGATTATAAATTTGTTTTAGTTTAATTTTTATTATTTGTTTTGGGGTATTTTATTTTGAAAAGTTTACGAGGTAATCACAGTATGCACGTCGGCTGACGTCATGCGCAGGTCAGTGGTTCAAACGGCAGCGCAATCGGTGATCGTTCTCTTTCCTGCATTGTCACTAGAGAGGAGAGGTACGATTTCATGAGCTCCGTGCACTTGATGTTAAATTGAGTATAAGTGTTATAACCTGAGTTTAAATAATCAATTGTGAAAGAGTATTCATTGAGATGTTATAATTGACGATTAGTTTGAGTCGTTAACTTGTTAAGTTAAGTTTATTTGTGCTCTGTTATTGAGTGAATAGTGCATTGCGTGAAATGGCGGCGCGTGGGTGTGACACGAGTGAGAGATGTGTTAGTGGCTAAGCGGCTAACGTCTCGAATAATATATAAATTTGTGTATTTGGTACGCATATTAGAGATAAACTCTAGTTTATTCATATATATTGTACATTGCATTCACTGTGTTTTGTAGTTAACTAACTGTGTACTTAAACATGTATTTTGTGGTTAACAGGCGAAAGAGCTGCAGTTAACGGTGCCTGTTTGTTTATGTGTTTTATCACACAGGTATGTTAATTGGTATCTAAGAAACACTGTAATGCTGTTCTGAATTATTTGCATATAATTATATTATTGATACTATTGCTATTATTACATATATGGTATATGTATGTGTGTGTGTGTGTGTGTGCGCGCGTGTGCGCTCTTTCCTGCATTGTCACTAGAGAGGAGAGGCGAAAGAGCTGCAGTTAACGGTGCCTGTTTGTTTATGTGTTTTATCACACAGGCATTGTGATTAAATTCATCTTTAGTACGACCAGCTTTGTGTGGAAAATCCTTTTCTTTATAACATCCTAAAATAACACAACGCAGAGGAACAACCGCTACATTTGTCGCGTTTTTCCTCCTCTTCTTTTCTTTTTTTCCTCCCCTGGGCACCAGATAATTTGGGACGCTTTGACATATTAACTTTTTTTGAGGCAATAAAAACAAAACCGAATGTTTAAGGAAGTCTGTTTGGTGGAGGTGGTTTCCCATCCTGCTTTGTGGCGCCTCATGTTTTGTTCTGCACCGTGAACTAAGTGTATATGTGTGATCCCTTCAACTCCCCCCTGGTCACGTTAAAGTAAGAAATTTATAAGAGAAAGTCAATGCCATGTAAATCCCATTATTGCTCCACTCGTTGCAGTGTTAATGAAGTACAATAAAAGCGGAAAGTTCCTTACGCGGCTCTGGCGCCCCCCCTAGGGTATACGGCGCCGGCGCCCTTAGCATTTGCCTATACTGCCTATGCCGCGGGCCGGCCCTGGCTGCACGATTTTGTGAATACATTTTAGATTTGTTCTGGCTAAAATTGCTTTTTAAATGTTACAAAATACACAAACACACACACAAACACACACACACACACACATATATATATATGCCCTCCTGCCCTTACGAGACCCTCCATCCCTCCACCTGACCTTACAAGACCCTCCATCCCTCCACCTGCCCTTACGAGACCCTTCATCACTCCATCGGCCCTTACGAGACCCTCCATCACTCCACCGGCCCTTACGAGACCCTCCATCCCTCCACCTGCCCTTACGAGACCCTTCATCACTCCATCGGCCCTTACGAGACCCTCCATCCCTCCACCTGCCCTTACGAGACCCTCCATCACTCCATCGGCCCTTACGAGACCCTCCATCCCTCCACCTGCCCTTACGAGACCCTTCATCACTCCATCGGCCCTTACGAGACCCTCCATCACTCAACCGGCCCTTACGAGACCCTCCATCCCTCCACCTGCCCTTACGAGACCCTCCATCCCTCCACCTGCCCTTACGAGACCCTTCATCACTCCATCGACACTTACGAGACCCTCCATCACTCCACCGGCCCTTACGAGACCCTCCATCCCTCCACCGGCCCTTACGAGACCCTCCATCACTCCACCGGCCCTTACGAGACCCTCCATCCCTCCACCTGCCCTTACGAGACCCTCCATCCCTCCACCGGCCCTTACGAGACCCTCCATCCCTCCACCTGCCCTTATGAGACCCTCCATCCCTCCACCTGCCCTTACGAGACCCTCCATCCCTCCACCTGCCCTTACAAGACCCTCCATCCCTCCACCTGCCCTTACGAGACCCTCCATCACTCCACCTGCCCTTACAAGACCCTCCATCCCTCCACCTGCCCTTACGAGACCCTCCATCCCTCCACCGGCCCTTACGAGACCCTCCATCCCTCCACCTGCCCTTACGAGACCCTCCATCCCTCCACCGGCCCTTACGAGACCCTCCATCCCTCCACCTGCCCTTATGAGACCCTCCATCCCTCCACCTGCCCTTACGAGACCCTCCATCACTCCACCGGCCCTTACGAGACCCTCCATCCCTCCACCTGCCCTTACAAGACCCTCCATCCCTCCACCGGCCCTTACGAGACCCTCCATCCCTCCACCTGCCCTTACGAGACCCTCCATCCCTCCACCTGCCCTTACGAGACCCTCCATCCCTCCACCTGCCCTTACGAGACCCTCCATCCCTCCACCTGCCCTTACGAGACCCTCCATCCCTCCACCTGCCCTTACGAGACCCTCCATCCCTCCACCTGCCCTTACGAGACCCTCCATCCCTCCACCTGCCCTTACGAGACCCTCCATCACTCCACCGGCCCTTACGAGACCCTCCATCCCTCCACCTGCCCTTACAAGACCCTCCATCCCTCCACCTGCCCTTACGAGACCCTCCATCCCTCCACCTGCCCTTACGAGACCCTCCATCCCTCCACCGGCCCTTACGAGACCCTCCATCCCTCCACCTGCCCTTACGAGACCCTCCATCACCCCACCGGCCCTTACGAGACCCTCCATCACCCCACCGGCCCTTACGAGACCCTCCGTCCCTCCACCGGCCCTTATTGCCTCGATTGTGAAGCACAGCGCAGCAACAACCTCAGGCATAAGGCATGGCTCGCCTCTGGCCATGAAGAAAAGAGCCCCCGCTTGTTATCAATCAGCATGTTTAAGGTTTGCTCTATGCTTCTCTCACAGGAGTGTGTGCTGTTGAGACGAGTCTCACAGGTTCTGTTAAGGCTCTCTGTATGATGTGATGAGGGAGACAGTACACTCAGGCAAAGATAGCCTCATGTCACTTTCCCATCCATGATCAGATCCCAGTCTGACTGCAGCAATGAGGGACATGATGGACAGCAGAGACAGGGGAAGGAGGGAACGCTGGTCAGCTGCTTCATCAGAATAAAGCTGAAGAACGAGAGCCTGTAAATATGTGATTGTAAGAACAATAAGTATGAATAAAGCATTGTTTCATGTGTTGTTGACTTTTATATAGTTATTTATTGTGATGGTTACTTTTTTATCTTTTACTCATTTATTCATGTTTCTTATAGTTGTCAGTAAATCGAATATAATTAATTTAATTAAACAATGCATTAATTAATTGTTTGACTGAAAATTGAGATGTTCACTGCATTTATCTCATGCATAGCTATATCATATGACAAAACAAATTACATTTAGCTTGTTTTACTAAAAAAAGTCGTATTAAGTATTGGTCAGAATTTTTCATTATTATTGTGCATAAGTGTTGGGGTGGGCAAGTAATGCAATTCATTTTGGGGTAATCTTAATTTTTAAAGGGTGATGTTTACATTTTCCCAGAATAAAATCAACAGTTTTCTCCAAAGGCGAGATCTTCACGCAGCTGCCCGTCTCCTTTGTTACATTACAAATGATGAGTACAACCATTCTAGGTAGGGATGTCGAGTTACTGATGTTATGAGGTGTTAGTGCAGCTCTCGCTCATATCATTTTGTTATTGCAGAACTTCTAGTTACATAAACATCAGGGAAAGATACCATGGTTGTATCTTACAACAATGAACAATAATAATGCAGAAAACATAAATAGTATGGGTTTGCTTACATCATAATATAAGATTATATACACAGGTGAAAAAGCACAATGACGAGGTAAAATATATTTTAATAATTCATCATAATACATAAAGAAAATGCATTTTTTGTTTGCTTTAAGTGACTTTTGCTTGTGGGCGAATGTTCATATAAAATGAAGAAATTTAACAACATACTCAAGAGATGACGATTTGGGGGTTTTATAACAAAATATTTATTTAAGGATAAAACTGTGGGTTAAAAATATAAGAACTTAAATCAACCCATAATTTATTGGGTATATAGACACAATCACAAAATAAATGGGTAGCTGTTTCTTCAAGACCACAAAATGAGCCAGTTTCG
Organism: Phoxinus phoxinus; assembly: GCF_949152265.1. Classification (NCBI taxonomy): domain Eukaryota; kingdom Metazoa; phylum Chordata; class Actinopteri; order Cypriniformes; family Leuciscidae; genus Phoxinus; species Phoxinus phoxinus. Next base: position 834,606 of record NC_136876.1, read on the forward strand.
TCAATATCAAGATATTTACAGATAACGTTAGTTGAGTTAAACCTGTCGCTCGTATCTTTTAAGTTGTTGCGCTTGTGATAACGTCGTATGGTCACATAATAATGTCAACATGGCGGATGATGTACGGCTTGCATTCATACTTAACGAGATCAGGCTATAAAGTGCCTACTCTTTTAGCGCTCGTTAAGTAAGTACTCATTGCAATTAAGTGCCTACTCGGGGAGTATGCGGTTTTGGACGCAGCCAATGCTTCTGTTACGATCCTCGGTATCTGTTTTTGTGTAGGTTGTGGTTTTTTGTATGCGTGTGCAGGGATTGGCTGCTGCTGGAGGAGTCTGATTGGTGGATACATTGATGACGCTATAAAAGGGCTGTGCAAAAAAAAGACGGGGAGCTCATTCTGGCGTTGGCCTGATGGCGTGAAGAGCTCCGGATTCCTCCTCCCGTCGGCAGATCCCAAAACTCTTCAATTGATTATGTTTGCTTGTTTGTAATGATTTAACTCGTTTCTTCTGGCTTATGGTTTAGGAGCGTAGGGGTGTCCTGCCATTTATGTTGACATTGTTTGCGATTTGTTTATTTTTAGGGAGTTAGGGAAGTTCTTTGTAATTTTATTTATTCCTTGATCAGGTAATTTATATAGGTTTATTTGTAAGTCTATTTTGTTTGTTATTTTGGCCTTGGGGCACCCTGAAGCCATTGCTCCTTAATTTAATAATCTTTTCACTATAAATAAATTATACTTTTGTATAATTTGAAACTTTGTCTTTGGTGATCTGTCGGCTGGCGCTGGTTTCCTAACTTTTATTACCAACAAAAGTTCATGTCAGGCCCGTCCTCAAAACGGGCCGAAACCGCTTTGTATATATTTAAATGTCCGTCGAGTAATCCCTTGGGTTTGGATTGCGGATCCCAGATCAGTTTTGCATGATTAAGAGTTTTTAAAAAGTTAATTCTTCGATTTTTCCCGAATCGCCGGGTTTAGTCCCCAGTGTTGCCGGTTGAGAAAGGGCTGTTTAACTGGATTTGCGGTTTGGTTGAACCCGTTTTCTTGTGAGGGCGGAGCAGTCAAAGTTTGAAACTCACCTCTACCTGGCGTTCGTGGACAGAAGCGCTCTCCACACAGCATCCGAGGCAAGTCCCCGCCAACTGCGGCCGCAACATCCAAAGCAGGGACAGCACACATACATCGGCACCAGAGAAAAGCGTCACGACGGGTGCGTAGCTCCCCAGCCAGGACTAAGTAGCCAGGCTACTCCATTCGCCGCCGCTGTCCCCTCACTGCAACAGGCACCCCCCGTGTACACCTCCACTCGCTGACGGAGGCATCGCCAAAGCAGGGGATAATTCAGAGCACCCAAAGAAGGCAGCTGGTCGCCAGCGGAGGCCAGGCACTCTCCCAGCATGCTCCGATTTATTCGGACTCATTCTAACTGCATTTCCGCTGTTATTTGGCTTTTTCTCAAAATAATCACTGGCGCTTTTATGGATTAGTACATATTCGACCGCAAGAATGGCAGCCGATGTCACCTTATGTTCATTTACATACATCGCGACACGCTTAGTGTCCAAAACTATTCGATTAGAAAGCTCTTCAAAAGGTACTAACACCCAATGATGTACGCCAACGAATAAAGAGACTTGCCAATTCCCTTGCCACTTCAACGTGTGTTTTACGCTCATCTTTTCCCCATCCCCTAAAACGTCGCCCATACGCTTCGGGGACAAGTTCATATGCTTTTAAAATAGCCTCTTTTACTACTTGATAGTTCTTTCGATTTTCAGAAGAAAGTGAAATGAAGGCTTCCTGAGCTTTACCTTCCAAAACACTTTGTAGTAAGAGTGTACGTTCAGCATCCCCTATCCTCAGCCAAGCTTTCAAATTGAGAAAAAAACACATCTGGATCTCGATCATTGAATTTAGGCAAGAATTGAATCATCTGTACTAAACCCGTCATTCGATTTCCACTCGCTGCATTTTCCTGATCATTTGAGGAATCAACATTACCACCAGAAAGCTTCCCTTGTCCGATCATTTTTAACCGTTCTGCATCCTGAGCTAATTTCACTTACATTTACATTTATTCATTTAGCAGACGCTTTTATCCAAAGCGACTTACAAATGAGAAACAATAGAAGCAATTAAACTAGCAGTAGACCAACAGTATGTAAGTGCTATGACCCTTCACAGTACAATCCAACGCATTTTTTTTTTTAAAGTTAGAATAGAAAAGAAAGTGTTTGTATTACTGGATTAAATGCTGCCGAAAAAGATACGTCTTCAGCAGTTTCTTTAAAATGGGTACGGACTCAGCAGCTCTGGCTGAGTTAGGCAGATCATTCCACCAGCAGGGAACAGTCATGGTGAAGGTCCGAGAGAGAGATTTCGTGCCTCTTTGAGATAGCACCACAAGACGGCGCTCGCTTGCAGAGCGCAAGTTTCTGGATGGCACTTAAGTCTGAAGTAATGAGTTCAGGTACAGAGGAGCAGTGTCAGTGGTTGTTCTGTAGGCAAACGTCAGTGACTTGAATTTGATGCGAGCGGCAATCTGCAACCAGTGCAATTTCGTGAGGAGAGGAGTGACATGTGCTCTCTTCGGCTCGTTGAAGACCACTCTAGCTGCAGCATTCTGGATCAGTTGCAGAGGTTTGACAGTGCAAGCTGGGAGACCAGCCAGGAGAGCATTACAATAGTCCAGTCTGGATATAACAAGCGCCTGAACAAGCAGTTGTGTAGCATGCTCTGATAGGAAGGGCCTGATTCTTCTGATGTTGTACAAGGCAAATCTGCATGACCGGGCAGTGCTAGCAATGTGATCTGTGAAATTCAATTGGTCATCAATTGTAACTCCAAGGTTCCTGGCTGATCTTGATGGAGTTATGGATGACGAGCCTAGCTGAATGGTGAAGTTGTGATGAAGTGCTGGGTTAGCCGGGATTACGAGTAGCTCTGTCTTCGCAAGGTTTAGTTGAAGGTGGTGGTCCTTCATCCAGCCAGAGATGTCTGTCAGGCAGGCTGAGATGCGAGCGGCTACCGTCGGATCATCAGGCTGGAATGAGAGGTAGAGTTGGGTGTCATCAGCGTAGCAGTGGTAGGAAAAGCCATGTTTCTGAATGAGTCTGAATGAGAAGAAATTCTCACTTCTTCCATTCTTTGTTGCATTCTAAATGTTTCAAAATGATGTTCTTGTTCTCGCTCTTGGCTTTTCAATTTCTATAATTCACGTTGTCTGTCCAATTCACATTCTTTATTTTGTATCCTAAGGATTTCTAGCTGTTGCATGTAGGTTAACCTGTTAGGTTCTAACAACGCATGAGGTGTTGAAGTACCTTCAGGTGTCACCTCTTCATCAGACTGTTTCTGAAGTCAAATCTCTCTTAATTTATCCTGTACAGCCCCTCGCAGAGGTTTTACCTTAGTACTTTTCATTAAAGCCAATTCAAAATCAAAATGTTCAGCTACTTTAAATAATTGCTCTTTTGAAAGACTGTCTAATTTTCCCATCGTAGGAGCAACCAAAAAATCCTGTAACAAATCCATTTTTACCTGACTTGCTAAAAGAACATTTGAACAACAAAATAATAATACTCACCAAAGCCAACAGCTCACACTTCAACTGCCAGAAATATTATTAAAGCCACCCCGCATCTAACGGATATATATACTCCACTAATTATACTCAACCCTGGTCTTCGGCACGCCCACATGCAGCTCAACTGCTAACCAGTCTACCTGCGTCCAACGCACCAAAAATAACAAACAGCGTTAAGTGCTCCTCAGCCTAACACTAATCTGAGCAAATTAGTGCAACAGTCAGACCATTTTATCTCTCTCTCCAGTCCAAAAACCACTAATCAAAACAAAAATACTCTTATATGGCACTCCCCAAAAATTATTTTACCCAACCAATAGTTCCTTAAAGAATTGCCCAAATCGTAATTCTAATTAAAGAATTACCCAAATCATAATTCTAATTAGAGAATTACCCAAATCATAATTCTAATTAAAGAATTACCCAAATCATACAAGAACCATTAGCCAATTTAGTTGATCCCGGACGAGCCCCCATATGTTACGACCCCTTGGCTCAAGGAGTAGCAACATGAATGGAGAGTCCATACAACGTAATCAAATTGGCACTAATATGTATTTAATCAGAAAACAAACATAACTACATTAAAGCAAAAGATAAAATATAAAGATACAAAACAAAAACATCAAGCCTTGGACTGGAGAGGGTGAGAAAATCAGCAGGACAGCGAGACCAGCAGAGACCAAGCCCCAACTCTTGAACTCCGGAGAGTGAGAATCTTATAAGCAGCATGGATAATCACAGTCAATACTCCACACCTGCGTCACAGCACTTAACCTGAAGACACAAGGAAGTGTTACCTAGAGACACCTACTGGACAAAACAAAGTACCACAGCCCCCTGGATCGTCACATATATCATAAACAGAAGAATGTTCCTTACCGCAGGCTGCTAAACATGTCATTCATCTCTATCTAATCATTATTTTTGTTGCTCTTCTGATGGTTTTCAGCTTTCTCTTTCTGCAAATGTTATAGTTGTATGGTGTAGCGATATTACCAGCGCCCAGAATACAATAAAAACACTCCAACGCAGCCTCCATTCTTCACGAAAGATGGATTAAAAAGCGCACAGGAAACAAATACCTTGAAAACAATAATATACGACCCGCCAAATCACAGAGATGCCGATTCACATGGGACCTCGGTGTTCGGCGAAATATGGTTGGACATTTGCGGGGGAATTTTTACTTTTCAAATGTACAATTACTGACATGGCCGATTTGCACCGGATTAAGATCACAGACAACCTACGCAATTATTACAGATGACTAGAGGATGATATATTTTGATGTCATGGAAAGTTTCAAGGACATATAATCAATTTATAAAAAGGCATCAAATTATCATAATATTTAATAGCCGTTGTCTACTTTTTCCTATTACATCTGGGCTCACTTTTACATCCTTTCACTTTATATTTCTCTTTGAATTATTTTGATGTACTGAAAATTAAATTAATTTTTTTCTTTCAGACCTGATGGAAGAGTGCGAGGAGAGTGAAGAACTGAGTGAAGTGGAGGAGGAGAGTGAAGAACTGAGTGAAGTGGAGGAGGAGAGTGAAGAACTGAGTGAAGTGGAGGAGGAGAGTGAAGAACTGAGTGAAGTGGAGGAGGAACATCATGTCCAACCTGGAGGAAAACCTTTGAGTCGCTCAAAGACATTTTTAAAGAAAAGAAGAGCCAAGAAACCTTTCACCTGCACTCAGTGTGGAAAAAGTCTCACAAGCAAACAAAATCTTGAGAATCACATCAGAGTTCACACCGGAGAGAAGCCGTTCTCATGTGATCAGTGTGGGAAGAGATTCAGTCGATCTACATCCCTTAATCTTCACATGAGGATCCACACCGGAGAGAAGCCGTTCTCATGTGATCAGTGTGGGAAGAGTTTCACATGCAAACAAAATCTTGTATGTCACATGAGGATCCACACCGGAGAGAAGCCTTTCATGTGTGCTCAGTGTGGGAAGAGTTTTACAAACATAACAAGTCGTAATCTTCACATGAGGATCCACACCGGAGAGAAGCCGTTCTCATGTGATCAGTGCGGCAAAACATTTACTAGGTCATCAAACCTGAAGGCACACCTGATAGTTCATATGAAGGAGAAGCCGTATTCATGTTCTGTGTGTGGAAAGAGTTTTGCACGGCTGCCATATTTACATACACATGAGAAAACTCACACTGGTGTGAGAGAGTACATGTGCTTTGAGTGTGAGAAGACTTTTACTACAGCGGCCTATTTAAAACTGCACCAGAGAATTCATACTGGAGAAAAACCTTACAAGTGTTCACACTGTGACAAGAGATTCAGTCGATCAGGACATCTGAAAAGACATGAGAGGATCCACACTGGAGAAAAACCTTACAAGTGTTCACACTGTGACAAGAGATTCAGTCGATCAGGACATCTGAAAACACATGAGAGGATCCACACTGGAGAGAAGCCGCACACGTGTGATCAGTGCGGGAAGAGTTTTGCTTCTAAACGTGACCTGAAGCGACACATGAGAGTTCACACTGGAGAGAAGCCGTTTAAGTGTGATCAATGTGACAAGAGATTCAGTCGATCAGCACAACTGAAAACACACAAGATGACCCACACTGGAGAAAAACCTTACAAGTGTTCACACTGTGACAAGAGATTCAGTCTGTCTGAAAATCTGAAAAAACATGAGAGGATCCACACTGGAGAAAAACCTTACAAGTGTTCACACTGTGACAAGAGATTCAGTGAGTCATCATCTCTGAAAACACATGAGAGGATCCACACTGGAGAGAAGCCGTTTAAGTGTGATCAATGTGGGAAAGATTTCCGTCAATCTACATCCCTTAATACTCACATGATGATCCACACTGGAGAAAAATCTTACAAGTGTTCCCACTGTGACAAGAGATTCAGTCAATCATCAACTCTGAAAACACATGAGATGATCCACAGCAAAGAGAAACCTTACAAGTGTTCCCACTGTGACAAGAGATTCAGTCGATCAGCACATCTGAAATCACACGAGATGACCCACACTGGAGAAAAACCTTACAAGTGTTCACACTGTGACAAGAGATTCAGTCAGCCGTCATCTCTGATAACACATGAAAGGATCCACACTGGAGAAAAACCTTACATGTGTTTACACTGTTACAAGAGATTCAGTCAGCCGTCATCTCTGATAACACATGAGAGGATCCACACTGGAGAAAAACCTTACAAGTGTTCAAAATGTGACAAGAGATTCAGTCTGTTGACAAATATGAAAAGACATGAGAGGATCCACACTGGAGAAAAACCTTACAAGTGTTCACACTGTGACAAGAGATTCAGTCACTCATCACATCTGAAAAGACACGAGAGGATCCACACTGGAGAGAAGCCGCCCACGTGTGATCAGTGTGGGATGAGTTTCTCTTTTAAAAGTGACCTGAAGCAACACATGAAGATCCATACAGTGGAGAAACCACTTAAACACAGTCTGAGATCCCGGTAAGTAGTTTATTTTCATGTGCTGAGCAACAAAGTCTCTTCTGTATAAGTTAGCCACACATCACCCTATAGCCAAATCTCTCCTCTCCACCTATAGCCGGTGTGTGCTGAGCACAGGACACTTTGTTGATTGATTGATATTGGTCGTGTTCAAGCAACAGGAATGTCTAATTTGTCAGTTCAGATATATGCAAAAAAAATAAAAATCGCTCTCTGACAGTAGGTGGCGCTCATGTAAAGCAGAAATACAGCACTATACAGGGCTCTAGACTACGACTAAATGGTCACATTTTGCAACGTTTTTTAAGAGAGAGCTGACATTTCTGCTGCATACGGAGAACATCACATGGCAAACGGAAGCAGAATGAAACCCCGCTACTCGTGCCAATGAAGCGAGGCTAAAATTGGGGTGACATGATCTTATTTCTTTGCCCCGGTCAGCAGCCTTGCAGCTGCATTTTGGACCATCTGGAGTCGAGCAGGCGATGGTTGATTGAAGACCCAAGTACAAAGAATTACAGTAGTCCAGGTGTGAAGTAAGAAAAGCATGAATAACCTTCTCCAAATCGTGGAATGACAAAAATGATTTTAGTTTGGAAATTAACCGCAACAAATAAAAACTATTTTTTACAACAGAATTCATTTGTTTGGTTAAACATAATTCAGAGTCAAGAATGACACCAAGGTTCCTGACCTGAGAGGAAACTGAAGGAAAATGGTTAACCAGCTCCTTAAGATAATTTCTCAGTTTTGGTGGGCCAAAACTGAGTTTTGTTCTGTTTTGTCCTCATTAAGTTGGAGAAAGTTCATCGATAACCATTCCTTAATGTCCCGAATGCAGTCCATCAAGGTCTGAATGAACTCACTGGCTTTCAAAGGGAGATACAGCTGTGTATCATCGGCATAAAGATGGAATAAAATATTATGCTTCCTAATAATATCCCCCAGCATATACAAGTTTAAAAGAAGCGGACCCAGAATGGAGCCCTGAGGTACTCCACTAAAAATAGTGGTAGAAGATGAAGAGAAGTTGCCTTTCTCCACAGAAAAAGACCTGTCTTTAAGATAAGAACTAAACCAGTTTAAGGCTGTACCCTTAATGCCGAATGAATGCTCAAAACGCCTAATAAGAATAGTATGGTCAACAGTATCAAAGGCAGCTGTAAGATCAAGTAAGACCAACAGCATTTTTACCAGCATCAACTGCAATTAAAATGTCATTGAGCACTTTTAGCAAGGCAGACTCTGCTATGATGGGCAGTAAAACCAGATTGAAGAGGTTCTAATAACTTGGCTGTATTTAAAAACAGGTTCGATTGAGACAACACTACTTTTTCTAAAAGTTTTTATAAAAATGATAACTTGGAGGACAGGCCAACAATTATTCAAGCAACCCTCATCCAGACCATGTTTCTTGAGCAAAGGCTGAACATCCGCATGCTTAAAACTATTTGGGAATACCCCAGTGTCCAAAGATGAATTAATCAAAACTTGGACCAATTATAGGAAAAGCTGCTTTTAAAATCTCTGATGGAATGACATCAAGTGGTGTAGTAGTTATCTTCATCTTGTTAACCAGGTAATTTAGTTCTGTTAAAGAGACGCGCTGAAAATTATAAAAGAAAAATGTCACTTTATCAGCTAAAAACTTTCTCAGAGTTCTACCGAGGTTTCCCCATGAAATTGGCAACTTGGATTAATTACTGAATTTATCATAAAGAATAAAATCTTAGCTCTATGCAAGTGTTTAGCAATTCATTCTGAAAAATATTTTGATGTCTCATATTTTAAGTCTGCTTCCCGGACAATGTTAGGAAGACTGTACCAAAGTTTTGGTGCTAAATAGGAAAAGGATCTACCGCCAGCAGTCGATTTTGATATTCTAGGTATTATTAACTGGCCGGAATTTTGAGATCGCAGTAGACGTGAAGGACTATAATGCGTTAAGAGCTCGCTCAAGTACTGCAGAGCTAAACCATTTAGTGCTTTGTAAGTAATCAGCAATATTTTAAAATTTATACAATGTTTAATAGGCAGCCAATGCAGTGTTGACAGAACGGGGCTAATATGGTCATACTTCCTGGTTCTGGTAAGAACTCGAGCTGCTGCGTTTTGAACCAGCTGTAGTTTGTTTATTAAGCGTGCAGGGCAACCACCCAGTAGAGCATTACAATAATCTAGCCTTGAGCTCATGAACGCATGAACTAATTGTTCCGCATTTTTCATTGAGAGCATATAACGTAAATTTGATATATTTTTAAGATGGAAAAATGCGGTATTACAGATACTAGACACGTGACTTTCAAATGAAAGATTGGTATCAAAGAGCACACCCAGGTTCCTAACCGACGACGAAGACTTAACAGAGCAGCCATCAAGTGTTAGACAGTACTCTAGGTTATTACGTGTGGAAGTTTTTTGTCCAATAAATAGAATCTCTGTTTTTTCTGAATTAAGTAGTAAGAAATTGCTAGTCATCCAGTTTTTTTTTAGATCAGCTATGCATTCCGTTAGTTTTGTGAATTGATAAGTTTCATCAGGGCGTGAAGAAATATAGAGCTGAGTATCGTTGGCATAACAGTGAAAACTAATGCCATGTTTCCTAATGATATCTCCTAATGGTACAGAGTGAACAGCAGCGGTCCTAGTACTGAGCCTTGTGGTACGCCATACTGAACTTGTGATTGATAAGACATCTCTTCATTTACTGCTACAAACTGATAACGGTCAGATAAGTATGATTTAAACCATGCTAGTGCAATTCCACTAATGCCAACATAATGTTCGAGTCTATTTAAAAGGATGTTGTGGTCAATGGTGTCAAATGCAGCACTAAGATCAAGTAATACTAATAGAGAGATACAACCACGATCGGATGATAAGAGCAAATCATTTGTGACTTTAACGAGAGCTGTCTCGGTACTATGGTACGGTCTAAATCCGGACTGAAAATCCTCGCAGATATCATTTCTTTCAAGAAAGGAACACAGGTGTGCATGTAAACAATGAATGGCGACTGCAGAAAGCAAAAGCTGAATCCCGGACATTTTTGGACGATCTTGACAGCCGGACATGTCCGGGAAAAAGGATGTATGGTAGGGGTGTAACGGGTTCACAAAATTCACGGTTCGGTGCATTTTCGATACAGCAAAAAGAAAGAAATGCCAGAGAAATGTCCCTGATTTACATTTTTTTTTTCATAAAGTATGATCATTTTTTACTTTGAGCAATGATGGAGCTATACTTAACATATAAAACAAGAACAGCTCCTTATAAAAAATGGAATGTAATATTGTAGTAATTATAAACATAGTGTTTTTTTTCAGATTAACATTTGAGGGCAGCAATTGTATTCATAATGTGAAAATAAAACTGACGTAACATTACTTGAAAGTAGGCCTACAATATTTCTTCCTGGTTTCCACGTCAGCGCTGTTTGATCCGTTAACAACAGAGAAATGTGAATGCTAATCACCAGATCTCGCAGCGATGTTATTACTTCAGTGGCGAATTCAACTGCTTTCTTTACTGGATCTCTCAGTGCTGTGTAGTAACAGTGTTGCTTGATCAGGATCAGCTCGCGCTGCATTGGTCTGCAATTGAACTGATAAACGGTCCGTGAAGCACAAAATAACGAGTAGCGCAGTTTCCTTCCGCTTTCATTACATTTGCAATTTGATGTTGGGCAATGTGGTTGCGCCAGCGCTCTTACACTTTTCTGAAAATGAGAGGTGTGCATGATGTTAATTTTAAAAACGGAGAGGGTGAAATGTCCGTTTATAAAAATAGCCGTTCACGTGTAAACGTAGCCTCAAACGCAGAGCTTAAATACACAGATCAGGGAAACGAGACACGGCTGGGACAAATTAACTAACGAGTAATTAACAAGACAACAGGTGAAGGGTCAAATAAAGCTTGATACAGACAATCACAGAACAAACGGATCAAAAGCAAACTCAAAACAGCAAACACACTCAACCTGACACCTTTAAATGTTCAATTAACATTAGGAAAACTGGACATTTTATCATTCCTTCTACCGCTGTGATTTCCAGGTGCTGAAGATGAACAAGATGACCAGGAGTGAGGATTGCTCTGATCGGGAAGACAGGAAATGGGAAGAGTGCCACAGGAAACAGTATTCTGGGAAGAGATGAGTGTGTGAGTGAATTAAGACTAGATGCAGTCAGGACCGTGTGTGAAAAGAGAGTTGGTGAAGTTGATCCGTCACTGTTGTTGATGCTCCAGGTCTCTTTGACACGACACTGACCAATGATCAAGCAGTGAAATACATATTGAGATGTGTTTGGATGTTGTCACCTGGACCTCATGTGTTCATCATTGTGTTGAGTTTGGCCAGATGTACAGCAGAGGAGATGGACACAGTAGATCTGATGAAGAAGAAGATCTGTTGTGGTCTAAACGTTGCATTGGGACGTATGTTGAAAAAAAAAAAAGTGTGTGTGTTGAGTTTGGGACGTCCGCTCATCTGCTGTGTGCCAACAGCGGTTAGTCGGCCTGCCAGTTTATGCTTGTGAGGGTTCCTGGAACATATTATATCATTCTAGTGTTGACTTTTTACCTGTGTGTTACTAGAAGATATTGTGAACGCAGGCATTTACTTCATTTTCTGTTGGTCATTAAAATGTATTGTATAACTTCATATTAATTGGGTTTGTTGATGCTTCGAAGGCCTTTGACAGAATCAATCATTGTAAGTTATTTGAAAAACTGAGCCAAAGGGGGGCCCCTGACAGCATTATAAGAATCCTGGCTTACTGGTATGCTAACCAGAGTTTGCAGGTTAAATGGGGTAATACAGTATCTGCCTCCTTTGGGGTAAGTAATGGGGTACGTCAGGGGGGGCTACTCTCGCCAGCTCTTTTCAACTTTTACATGGATGAGCTATCCAGCCAGTTATCAAAATGTAAAACAGGTTGTATGATTGGTAACACCTTGGTTAATCATTGTATGTATGCTGATGATTTGGCTATTTTCTCTCCCAGCAGTGCTGGTTTTCAGCAGTTACTGAATATCTGCTCTGAATATGGGATGAAATATGATGTGTTGTATAATGCCAAAAAGAGTGCTGTATTGATTTGTAGGACAAAAGAGGACAAAGATCTTTGTTTTCCAGATTTTTATTTGTCAGGGCAAGTGATGAGTGTCTGTAATAAAATTAAATATCTGGGTCATTACATTACAGATCAGTTATCTGATGATGAGGATATATACAGGCAGCGTCGCATATTATATGCTTAAGCTAACATGTTGGTAAGAAGATTCCACATGTGTACGGATGACGTCAAAATTAGCCTGTTTAAAGCATATTGCACTCCTTTGTATACTGCTCCATTGTGGATTAAGTTTAAAAAGGCAAGTATGCAGAAGCTCATGGTTGCTTATAATGACTGTATGAGGATTCTGCTTAACAAACCCAGGGGCTCCAGTGCTAGTGACTTGTTTTGTAAGGTAGGGGTCAGCACTTTTCAGGCATTATTGAGGAGACTCGTTTACAAATTCATTTGTCGCCTGAACGACTCCCGGAACAGCATTATTATGGTACTGGTAAATCCTAGGTTTAGTGCCATACGATATCAATCATCATTATGGAAGCACTGGTATAAGTGTCTATATAGAAATACTGTATTGTAGTCTCTTCTGGTTTTTTATTTTGTATTTTAAATGTTTGTTGTATGTCATGTCTGAGCCATCTAGAATGGACCTTGAGTCTGGAATAAAAGTTGATGATGATGATGATGATGATGATATTAGCTCTGTTCAGTTGATCATGGTTATCTGGGAAATGCCTTTTTATTTTGTATATATTTCTCCAGTTTCTGGTCAGAGAGGAAGCTCAAGGACAATCTGTGTTTTTGTGCAGCTCTATTAAACCGTAGTTTGCTTCTTTTCTGTTATTATTTTAGGCCTTACTCTCTCCTGGAGATTTATTCCCATCTCTTGTTAACCTTTTTGATACATGAAGGAAATAAATCCTTTTACTTTTCCCTAAAGTTGTGTTGTGTTTTCACTCTGAGACTGAAGTGTGTTCTGCACATATTTGTACATCTCTACGTTATCATACTTTCCTTTGGTACCTCTCCTCCCGACCCCTAGACTGAGAGAGGAACGCGTCACGGATCGCTCTGAGACTTTAGGAAGATCCAAGCGCAGCTTCACTGGAAAATACAGACTCATAGTCATATGCCAGACAAAGAGTCAAAACACTCCAAACAATCCACAGTAAAAACACAAGAGACGAGAGAGACTCTGACGTGCAGTGGGACAACATCTAAACGGCTGACAGAGAGAACATGGTGTACATAGGCTGAGACACACAATAATGACACACAGGTGAAAGCAATAATTCATGAAGAGGATTATGGGACTGAAGTTCATGGCTGAGGGGCGACGGTCAGCGGAGGAGAGCCCTCTAGTGGTCGGCCTGGGCACACCAGCTGGTGACGGAGACAACACACGATTAAACTCAATCAAACAAGCATTCCCTGCAAACCTCCTGCTGCTCATGACCAAACATGAACAAAGTCACCCTTGTTATCTATCATGCATTAACAATGTGTTACCAAGGTAACTGTTCCTTCAAGCAAGGGGGGGTCAAAAAAACCTAACTACAACGTACTCACACAAAAAAACAGATTTATTGACAAATAAACCAATAGGACAATACATATCTCAAAGAAAAGAAAAGAAAATACATTGCAGAGCAAAAACTCATTTCCCCTCAAAAGATATTAATAAACAGCCAACCCCATTATAAACCCCAGTACAATCCCAACTGTCACACAGAACAATTCAAAATAAAACAAAGTAAATTACACAAACAACCCCAAAATCATATCAAATAAAACTATAGCACACTCAAACCCAACCAAAGAAATCAATTCCACTGCAAACTTAAGTAAATCGTTCATGCGTTTTAAAGCTTCAAACTAGTACAGAGAGTACAAGGGTTGGCTGACAACATGAGGCTGGGAAGTGATATAAAAACAAACAGGAAATACAAATCAAAAAGAAAATACCCCACTAGCCAGTACGATTCACCAACTCTATACACTCATTGGCTGGAGGCATACAGCGCACACATGCAGGTACTGGCTAGATGGGGAAATCAAAACAAAATAAACACAAGAGGAACAGCGATCAACTAAACCTAATACAAAAAACAAAAACATTGTTAACAATACCCAACAATGACCACAAAGCTTATTTGTTACTTTATTCTCATTAGAAAACTAAAATCAAGACAATTACAAATACTATACAAAAGCTTCAAATTAGGCCTACCTGCCACCAGCCACCAATCCTGGACTAACTTCCAAGATAGGAACGGGCGTGACCAACGGCCTACACATCCACAATGTTTGCGTCTGCATTAAAAACAATTCCCTAATGTAGTAAAACAAGGCTTCTTAAATATGACAAAACAATCACTATTTATTTAGCCTACCTGCTCACCAGACCGCTCATGCACAAACCAACACGGACATGTCACCGGACAGCACAATGTTTGTGTCTGCATTAAAAACATCTAATTCAGTGAAACAGGCTTTGTGAATGTATAAAATAAAAGTCAATATTCACTTGGCCTACCTGCTCACCCAGACCGCGTCTGTGCACCAACACACAAGGAAAGGCTACCAAACAGCACAATTCCACACAAAAGATTGGACCTCCTCTCTAGGCCTCCCTACAGGTGCCTGCTTAAAAACCCTCTACCTACCTAGCCACGCCCTCTATTAATAGCCACCTCACTGGTAACAAATGCAAAAGGGAAAAAGCATGAAACATTAATTGAGTAAAGAATAAAGGAGAAAATAAAACAACAGAGAAACCATACCCGATACAGAAGAACAAACCAGCAGCTCTGACTGAGTTACACTTGTTCTCTCTATTAAAGGGGTGGTTGATTGCGATTTCACTTTTTTAATTTTAAATAGTGTGTAATGTTGCTGTTGGTGCATGAACAGTATCTGCAAAGTTGCTGTGCTGAAAGTTCAACGTAAGCAGAGATATCGTCTTTTAAAAATCAGGAAGTTTAACAAAAACGACTCGAATGGGACTACAACGAGATACTTCCCGGGTTTTATATGTAACTAACCCATACATTTACATCAACCCTCCCTCCGGAATATGGGAAAAAAGGGGGCATGGCCATATATCTGCGGCTTTGTGGAAGAGGAAGAGTTATAGTGGAGAGCTGTAGCCATGCCGTCGAAAGTGTGTTATTCTCACCCAGCTGTCAGGTCTTCTGTGTTCGGCTGTCGGGTCTTCTGTGTTCGGCTGTCGGGTCTTCTGTGTTCGGCTGTCGGGTCTTCTGTGTTCGGCTGTCAGGTCTTCTGTGTTCGGCTGTCGGGTCTTCTGTGTTCGGGTGTCGGGTCTTCTGTGTTCGGCTGTCGGGTCTTCTGTGTTCGGCTGTCAGGTCTTCTGTGTTCGGCTGTCAGGTCTTCTGTGTTCGGCTGTCAGGTCTTCTGTGTTCAGCTGTCAGGTCTTCTGTGTTCGGCTGTCGGGTCTTCTGTGTTCGGCTGTCAGGTCTTCTGTGTTCGGCTGTCAGGTCTTCTGTGTTCAGCTGTCGGGTCTTCTGTGTTCGGCTGTCAGGTCTTCTGTGTTCGGCTGTCGGGTCTTCTGTGTTCGGCTGTCGGGTCTTCTGTGTTCGGGTGTCGGGTCTTCTGTGTTCGGCTGTCGGGTCTTCTGTGTTCGGCTGTCAGGTCTTCTGTGTTCGGCTGTCGGGTCTTCTGTGTTCGGGTGTCGGGTCTTCTGTGTTCGGCTGTCAGGTCTTCTGTGTTCGGCTGTCGGGTCTTCTGTGTTCGGCTGTCGGGTCTTCTGTGTTCGGGTGTCGGGTCTTCTGTGTTCGGCTGTCGGGTCTTCTGTGTTCGGCTGTCAGGTCTTCTGTGTTCGGCTGTCGGGTCTTCTGTGTTCGGGTGTCGGGTCTTCTGTGTTCGGGTGTCAGGTCTTCTGTGTTCGGCTGTCGGGTCTTCTGTGTTCGGCTGTCAGGTCTTCTGTGTTCGGCTGTCAGGTCTTCTGTGTTCGGCTGTCGGGTCTTCTGTGTTCGGCTGTCGGGTCTTCTGTGTTCGGCTGTCAGGTCTTCTGTGTTCGGCTGTCAGGTCTTCTGTGTTCGGCTGTCAGGTCTTCCGTGTTCGGCTGTCAGGTCTTCTGTGTTCGGCTGTCAGGTCTTCTGTGTTCGGCTGTCAGGTCTT
Organism: Phoxinus phoxinus; assembly: GCF_949152265.1. NCBI lineage: Eukaryota > Metazoa > Chordata > Actinopteri > Cypriniformes > Leuciscidae > Phoxinus > Phoxinus phoxinus. Next base: position 850,893 of record NC_136876.1, read on the forward strand.
CTGTGTTCGGCTGTCAGGTCTTCTGTGTTCGGCTGTCAGGTCTTCTGTGTTCGGCTGTCAGGTCTTCTGTGTTCGGCTGTCGGGTCTTCTGTGTTCGGGTGTCAGGTCTTCTGTGTTCGGCTGTCGGGTCTTCTGTGTTCGGCTGTCGGGTCTTCTGTGTTCGGCTGTCGGGTCTTCTGTGTTCGGCTGTCGGGTCTTCTGTGTTCGGCTATCGGGTCTTCTGTGTTCGGCTGTCGGGTCTTCTGTGTTCGGCTGTCGGGTCTTCTGTGTTCGGCTGTCGGGTCTTCTGTGTTCGGCTGTCATGTCTTCTGTGTTCGGCTGTCGGGTCTTCTGTGTTCGGCTGTCGGGTCTTCTGTGTTCGGCTGTCGGGTCTTCTGTGTTCGGCTGTCGGGTCTTCTGTGTTCGGCTGTCGGGTCTTCTGTGTTCGGCTGTCGGGTCTTCTGTGTTCGGCTGTCGGGTCTTCTGTGTTCGGCTGTCGGGTCTTCTGTGTTCGGCTGTCGGGTCTTCTGTGTTCGGCTGTCGGGTCTTCTGTGTTCGGCTGTCGGGTCTTCTGTGTTCGGCTGTCGGGTCTTCTGTGTTCGGCTGTCGGGTCTTCTGTGTTCGGCTGTCGGGTCTTCTGTGTTCGGCTGTCGGGTCTTCTGTGTTCGGCTGTCGGGTCTTCTGTGTTCGGCTGTCGGGTCTTCTGTGTTCGGCTGTCGGGTCTTCTGTGTTCGGCTGTCGGGTCTTCTGTGTTCGGCTGTCGGGTCTTCTGTGTTCGGCTGTCGGGTCTTCTGTGTTCGGCTGTCAGGTCTTCTGTGTTCGGCTGTCGGGTCTTCTGTGTTCGGCTGTCGGGTCTTCTGTGTTCGGCTGTCGGGTCTTCTGTGTTCGGCTGTCAGGTCTTTAAAATTTATGTTTGATTCTGTTCCTGAAAATTACAATGGTAAAAGACAGCTTCCAGAATCTCCACGTGAATTCAATGCCGGATTAAACAAGAAACTGTTACTAAAACATGAAGCAGTTCCAACTTTAAACCCAGAGGCAGCCGTTGTTGGGCCACAACCTGTAAGTAAGACTTAATCATTTTAAATGTATTTGCATGTATAATTTCAGACGTAATGTTTTAGTTTTATCAAGGACGTAAACAAATGCCAGCGCTGGCTTTAGTAGCCGCTATGTTGTGTGTCTACGACAAACGCGTACAAACATTTTGAACCTGAATTTGTAATTATGTACTAATTTTGTAAATGTATTTTCCATGTATACTTTATGACGTAATTTTTCGATTTGATCAAGAACGTAAACCAATGCCAACGCGGTTTGTTTATAGTAGCCAGTTAGTTCGATGCTATTTTGTGTGTATAAGACAAACGTGTATAAAGTAAAAAAAAAAAAAAGATATGTAATCGCTACAGCAAACTTCAGCTGCGGTATTACAGTCATTTATTAAATTTCAGTCATTTATTACTCATTCAGTTATATTAAAAGTTTAATCAGGAGAAAACCGTATCTCAAAAGCTAACAAACAGCAGTGGCATTTTCAAGTAACAGCGTATCGAAATTATTATATAATAATAGTAGAATAGAACAGAATAATAATAATAAAAAAATGTACCATTCAGAAGCGTTTTGTAAGAGCCGTGTTTGGGGAGGTTCTGCTTGACTCTCTTCATTGCCGCTTTCTGGGTCTGATTCTGGCTCAAACTGACGGCAGTATTGACACCATTATTTACATTTGACCGGAGCACATGCAACTTTCGCCCGTAAAGGTGATGGGCGTGAAATTTCCGGAGAACGTGCACTACGCAGTTTAGCCAATCACAACACACCGGCCCAACTAACCAATCTGAGCCCATGCCTGTTTCTGAGGGAGTGGTTTCATAGAATCAGGAAGTCAACCAGTCGTTCAAATGACAGAGGAGAAAGCGGCTCACAATAAAGGTCAAATTTATGAAAAATAAGGCTTAAAAAAAACACACACGCACGAAGACATGTTATATTGCAACCCATAAACACAATCATGCAAAGAAAAAAAGCAGTACACCACCCCTTTAAATAAACACGATGTACACCCGTCAGCATGTGCTCATGTCCACATCTTCAGCAGAACACAAGAACATAACTCAGACTGGGGGAAATGGTCACATAGGGAAGTAAATAACATTATACACACATGAATTGGAGTGAACACATAGATATAGGCCCTGTCCCAAATGGCGCCCTTGATGTGGACTTTCGGTCTCGTGGACTTAAATTGCGCGTGCTCGCTGAGTCTACGAGTCCGTAGGCCGTCCCATTCATCATGTTAACGCTCTGAAGTGTGCTCAGCAGCGCCCCCTTTGTACTCTTGAAGCGGTCTTCCGCATAGATGCAGGCTTCACGCACTTTAACTACCCAGGAATCCTTGCGAATTTGCGAAAGGCCAATCAGACAACGAATGGGAGGAGCTTTCGCTCACGTTAACATGGATGAGAAGAAAATATTTAAGTGTAAATATCATTATGGTTTGTATGACCTAGGTGTACATTTTACCAGTTGTTACCTACAGTTTATACAAACATTATGGTCCTCAACCAGTGGTTGATGTCTCAAACATAAATATAAATATATATTTATATTTAATATAAACATAAATAGCGCACTGAATAATAGGCTACGATCGCATTATGATTCCTTAAATAAATATAACCGAATGTCAGGGCTTTACTGAGTCATATTTAAACAACAACCGGACCGTCTTCCTATTTCCGGCGTGACGATCGAGTCTGTCCCAAAATACCTCTCAATGCGCCCTCGTGGACTCACGCCAAGGGCCCTATAGGTCTGCACTACATGACGTCACCAAAGTGTGGACTCTGAGGAAGTCCACAAGTCCGGAGTGTGCCATTTGGGACAGGGCCATAGATATGAGATGACAATACAAAAGGAAAGAGGAGGAGCCAGAACAGGAAGTGATGTTGGTTTGTGACATCACAACAATGGGGAAAGCCCTCAAAAACATGAACAAGGAAGGTTGTGCACTTGACATAATATATTTATATTCAGTTTACTTATAATAATTGTGTTTGTTGACTTTAAATGTTTTTTTCTATTAAGGTCCACATCATTTTGTCTCAACTCTACAAAATCCTAATGCGTTGTCTAAACACAAACCATTTATGTTAAGTGAAAAATGCGTACATCCAGAGGGTGGCAGTATAGTGCGACGCCAACTGCCATGAAACCCCAAAGAAGAAGAAGAAGAGCAAGGCGCAGACTACACATGCGCAGGGATATTGTCCTCTCTGCACAGCTGCTGACCCCTGCAGGGCCGAAGTATGTCCTCGATTGGGTTTACCAGCGGGACGCCGCATATCTCCAAGCGCTGGTAAAGGTGGGAGGACATGTGTAGTGGTGGGCAGATCGAGGCTTCGTGAAGCAATGCAACAGTCCAACCAAACGGGCCATATTGTGTCGAGGCTTCGAATCAATCCGACACCTGTCTCCACGGGGACACCTAGTGGTCACTTGCAGGTGTTGATCTGAAACAACCTCGACGAGCCTTTAAAAAATGTGTTGTTTTTTTATCATTCGATTTTTCTAATATGTGACGCTTGTAAGCTGTAGGCTCATCACTGAAATCCCATCCTCGCACAGAAACCCACGAGGTCAAGATGCGTTGACTTTTATACAGATGTGATTGTGTGTTCCCGACCGTGTCAACCAAGCGCTGATCGGCGGATCACAGCGGATGAAACACTCCGAGGCTTCGTTTGCCATAGTCACGGGACATGGAAGTTTTGAGTCAGTGTTTCGAAACATCTGCGCTTCGGGATCTCGCAAAGCTTTGGAACGACTGTTTCGCGTCAGCCATAGCTATTTGTTTTTTCACCATTATCGATCTTTTTTCATTTTAATAAGAATTGGCCTGCTTTCATTTTAGAGAGTTCTAGTGTCTTAGACATGCTGAAGTTAGCATGCTAGCTTAGCCACGTGGCGCAGGTCCGCTGCATATTTCTATCATTTCTATCATTAATGAGAGTTCATGGATTAAAGTTCTCCGTCGCTGTGATGGATTTTCGTTAACTGGAGCTAGTCTACAACGTGTTTATTTCCGTCAATTGCAGAGTTCCTGTCCTCTCTGTCCTTAATGTCTTACCGGTATATTCACTTTTCATCATTTTAAGGCTGTAATTAGGATTGCATTTCTCAAATAGTGTAATAAATGTCTGAAAAGTGGAGGAGTGTTCAGCCTGCTAAGGGGGATGTGGTCTAAGCCCAGAGAGGATTGGGTTTACATCTCAACTGGAAGGGTTCTGTTCAATACTCCGGGTTTGCCATTCCCGCTCACAGGAAAACTGCTCCGTGTTAACGCCATTTTAAAAGTTATTCTGGGATGTTTATTTTTTATATCTTGGACGCCTGGAAGCAACATTTATAATGCTATATGTAACATTTTGCTAATTATTCTACACATTTAATAAATAGAATTACACAATGTCAAAATGTATACCTGAACTGTGTAAATTACCTTTAATTTTTTCTGACTGTGACCCTACTAAAGCATAAAAATACTATTTTTGCAGATATATTCAAGAAACGTACTAAGTTAACACACTTGTTCATTTGATAAACAATGCTACATGAAACATAACCTTGTCTGCGATACTTGTGCCCGTGTCTGAGCTCCTGTTTCTGACCACAGTGCAGTATGAACAAATGATGTGGTCAAACTCAAATATGATCCCATTGACGAGCTTGACCAAACACTACATGACTGCTGGCCATTAATGTTACTTTCTTTTGTCCTAGGTCTTGTTACTGTGCACTTTATTGTTAACAGAGGTGTATTTTTATTTATTTTTTAAGATACATTATTGGTTCACATTTCTCATCCCAGTCTCTAAATATTCTTAAGAATAAAATGTTCTTTGTTGTTTGAAAGACTGTGCTTGCGTTTGTAATGCTATGTTATAATTATTCTGTCGTTATGAAGTCAGTGGCATAAAAAGGTCTTATAATGTCAATTTAATTTATTGCAAATAATTTTGTTGTCCCGAACAAAAGCAAGAGTAATGAAATGAAGATCAATATTCTCTCAGTATAATTGCAGCATGTGAACTGTACTCATGTTCACATTAGCCGTTTTCAGCTCCAGATTCTTCTATTGTCACGTGTAGTGTTCTCCAGAAAACATGATCTTGAGGGTGTTTGCAGATCTGCTGGCGCTCACCGATTCACCGTTCAATCCTGATCTCCAATGAAATATATTTCGAATCTAAAAATTAAATGGTACAAGCACAATTGGACCGACCACAGCTGATCCTGTGTGTGTATCGGTGGCTGGTGTGTAGACACATGTGTGTACTTTGGAATTACTCAGTGCAACAAAAAAAAAAGACATAAAATATATAAAGTATAGAAGCAAATGTCTGATTCATTAGTAACATATATTGCAGTGAACTCTGAACAGTGGAGAGGTGGAGGAAAGAGAGCATTTACAGAGAACACACTGTATAAAGCTCCTGGTGTTAGTGTTTTTAGGTCAGGGTTTTGTGGGTGATAAAGTGTGTGTGTGTGTGTGTGTGTGTGTGTGTGTGTGTGTGTGTGTGTGTGTGTGTGTGTGTCTGTGTGTGTGTGTGTGTCTGTGTGTGTGTGTGTGTGTGTGTGTGTGTGTGTGTGTGTGTGTGTGTGTGTTTGAGTGTGTGTGTGTGTGTGTGTGTGTGTGTGTGTGTGTGTGTGTGTGTGTGTGTGTGTGTGTGAGTGTGTGTATGTGTGTGTGTGTGTGTGTGTGTGTGTGTGAGTGTGTGTGTGAGTGTGTGTGTGTGTGTGTGTGTGTGTGTGTGTGTGTGTGTGTGTGTGTGTGAGTGTGTGTGTGAGAGTGTGTGTGTGTGTGTGTGTGTGTGTGTGTGTGTGTGTGTGTGCGTGATAGTCTGTGTGTGTGTGTGTGTGTGTGATAGTCTGTGTTTGTGTGTGTGTGTGTGTGTGTGTGTGTGTGTGTGTGATAGTCTGTGTGTGTGTGTGTGTGAGAGTGTGTGTGTGTGTGTGTGTGTGAGAGTGTGTGTGTGTGTGTGTGTGTGTGTGTGTGTGAGAGTGTGTGTGAGTGTGTGTATGTGTGTGTGTGTGTGTGTGTGTGTGTGTGAGTGTGTGTGTGTGTGTGTGTGTGTGTGTGTGATAGTCTGTGTGTGTGTGTGTGTGTGATAGTCTGTGTGTGTGTGTGTGTGTGTGTGTGTGTGTGTGTGTGTGTGATAGTCTGTGTGTGTGTGTGTGTGTGTGTGAGAGTGTGTGTGTGTGTGTGTGTGTGTGTGTGTGTGTGTGTGTGTGTGTGTGTGAGAGAGTGTGTGTGTGTGTGTGTGTGTGTGTGTGTGTGTGTGTGTGTGTGTGAGAGTGTGTGTGTGTGTGTGTGTGTGTGTGTGTGTGTGTGTGTGTGAGAGTGTGTGTGTGTGTGTGTGTGTGTGTGTGTGTGTGTGTGTGTGTGTGTGTGTGTGTGTGTGTGTGTGTGTGTGTGTGTGTGTGTGTGCTGTCAGCCTGTGCTAGTGTTCTGGAAGAGTGTGTTGATCTGAGACATGTATGAAGTGATCTGGTAGTTTTAGAGCATTGAGTGTGTGTGATGAACTGTGCCGAGCTGACGCTGGTCAGGAGAACTGTGAGAAGAATGAAGAAAAAGTGTCTTAAGTATTGAGAAATGTGTCCTAGCGACTGTAAAACACTGTAACTGTTACACTGCCATGTTCTTTTTTTATTACAGTTTTTCTTTATTTAAATTTCGTTTTTCTTTATTTAAATTTCGTTTTTCTTTATTAAAATTATTTTTTTCTTTATTTAAATTTCGTTTTTCTTTATTAAAATTTATTTTTTCTTTATTTAAATTTCGTTTTTTCCTTTATTTAAATTTCGTTTTTCTTTATTTAAATTTCGTTTTTCTTTATTTAAATTTCGTTTTTCTTTATTAAAATTTATTTTTTCTTTATTTAAATTTATTTTTTCTTTATTTAAATTTCGTTTTTCTTTATTAAAATTTATTTTTTCTTTATTTAAATTTCGTTTTTTCCTTTATTTAAATTTCGTTTTTCTTTATTTAAATTTCGTTTTTCTTTATTTAAATTTCGTTTTTCTTTATTAAAATTTATTTTTTCTTTATTTAAATTTAGTTTTTCTTTATTTAAATTTCGTTTTTCTTTATTTAAATTTCGTTTTTCATTTAAATCTACCCTTTACTGTGTCAGTAATTTGTTAGTCAGAAAAATATTAGACTACCTTAAGTTAAAAGTATTGCTTAAGTTACAGTTTTTTCCAACGGCTTACACACGTTTTCAAACTATGTCTCCTTTTTTCAAAACTCTACGCACAATTCCCAAAACTGCACACACAAAATGCAAAATGCCTCACATCTGCTTCAAAATGTAACACTGCATTCCAATGGCAAACCCTTCTTTCATAATAGTAAATTTTTGGATATATCATGCAAACACTGTTGTTGTAAATCTAAAGCTCTTCAGTCTTTCACAGGCTCATCTACACTTCAATGTACAGTTCTACAGTGACAGTAATCTGCTGAGAGAAGAACACGTACACTGGAAACCTGATGCAATGCAGAAACAGAACATATTTAACATTTCTGTTGTTTACAGTAGCATACAACAAAACCATAAACATATGTCAACCAAAAAAATATCATTTAGAATACAGTAAATTACACAATTGTTGTGTGTGGGGGGTCCCAGGAATCCATTGCTCAAAACAGGTAATCTGACCTTTGACCTACTGTATTCATAGGCCTATACTACAGTAAAGCAGTGTGTGTGTGTGTGTGTGTGTGTGTGTGTGTGTGTGTGTGTGTGTGTGTGTGTGTGTGTGTGAGTGTGTGTGTGTGTGTGTGTGTGTGTGTGTGTGTGTGTGTGTGTGTGTGTGTGTGTGTGTGTGTGTGTGTGTGTGTGTGTGTGTGTGTGTGTGTGTGTTTTATATCACAGTGTCCGTTCTCGGAGTATAAGCCTGCGGGTGCGCCGCTTCCCGCTCGCGCTGTTCTGTAGTTTACTAAAAGTTTATTAATTGAAACAGACTCAGATTCAGCTTATATATTTTGTAGTAGGTAATATAACAAGCAAGTACACTGCGGGGAATCGAACCCCACACAAGTGGTTAACCTGGAGTACCATTACCAGTGTATTTTTGCTTTTTGCAATTATTTTGGCTATAAGGAAAAGCAAAAACGTCTCAGGTTACGACTGTAACCATAGTTCCCTGAGTAGGGAACGAGACGCTGCGTCGAAATGACGCCATGGGAACGCTTCCAGCGTGACTGCGTCTGAAGCATCTGTGTCAACTTAGTCCAATGGAATGAATGAACGACACAGGCGGGTGACGTCATGACCAGGAAGAGATAAAAGCACATCCGGTGCAACCGGCATTAGCTTCGAAATTGCCGAAGCAAGTCGATCACAGGGATGCAGGAAGTATGGCAGGGCGACGCAGCGTCTCGTTCCCTACTCAGGGAACTATGGTTACAGTAGTAACCTGAGACGTTCCCTTTCGAGGGAACTCGCGCTGCGTCGAAATGACGCCATGGGAACGAGAATACCCACACCACCAGACTTACAAATGCCTGAGTGTCAGACTGTTGTCAAAACTAACACTACGCAGTAAGCACCTGAGACCCTGGGGCAGCATCCAGGTCCAGCTATAAAACCTCACGAATGTGAGCGGTGAGGACCAGCCCGCCGCATCACAAACGTCTTGGAGAGAAACCCCAGACAAAAGGGCTTTAGAGGCCGCCATACTCCTAGTAGAATGAGCTCTGACCACCAAAGGGCACGGTTGGTCAGAGGACTCATAAGCAAGAGAAATAGCCTCGGTTATCCACTTGCTAACTGTCTGCTTAGAGGCAGGAAGACCTTTCTTGGGTGATCCAAAGCAAACAAACAACTGATCGGATTTTCTCCAAGAAGAAGTCCGATAAACATATGTGTCCAGTGCTCGCTTTGGAGGGGGGGGGGGGGGGGGGGGGGGGACAGAAAGCCTGCAGCACAATAGGCCTCGGAATAATGGTGGGCAGCTTAGGGACATATCCATGTTTGGGGTGCCAAGAAAGATGATGACTCCTACACAGACCCTGATCTACGCACTTTGTGAACGTGCGGTGTTGATAAAGCCAGACCGAATGGAAGAACCCGATACTGGTATTCTTTGCTCCCGATTCAACAGACGAAGATCTAAAATAGGACGCAGCCCTCCATCCTTTTTTGGAACAATGAAATAACGGCTGTAAAAACCCGATTCTCTGTCGGGTGAGTACACCTGGTCTATAGCCTCTTTCGCTAATAGAGCTTTCACATCTTGCTCCATTACCAGAGCCTGCTCGGGATGAACTATCGTGAGTAACACCCCGTTGTAGCGTGGTGGACGAGACCCAAACTGAATCTTGTAACCCCTTTCTACTATCTGCAGGACCCATTAAGATATGTTTGGCAGATTCTTCCACTCTGTCAGAAAATCTACTAAGGGTACCAGCCTCTCGAGGCTGGCCTCTGGTATAATCGAGACAGCCAGCTCGGGGACCTAAAGCATACTGGCAGGAGCCACCCGATCTGACTTTTTGAACCCCCCTCAGAGGGCGCGAGTCCTACGCAATGTCGAGTTGACACTGGAGACCGCTGCGCCCCGAGGCACCAAGGGTGGCGGGGTTGGCAGATCGGCCCCGTGAGAGCGCCGAAGTGGAACGGGCACCATATACTGAGGTGTACACCGTTCCACCCCGGTTGGGGCTACTCTCACAGGTCTGACGCTGGTGGCGATTTTTGTTGACCGCGATATAATGAGCTTGATGGCTGAGGCTTCTCACGCCCAGCAGCCTCAGGGGGTTGAACACAGCGAGGGAGAATTTTTTTAAAAGCTTCAGCCTGTTTCTTAACCGTCTGGAATCTTTCGACGACTGAATTAACGGAGTCGCTGAAGAGACCATCAGGTGTAAGAGAAGCATCAAGAATCTATCTTTATCTTTAATCTCTGCTAAATTTAACCAAAGATGCCTCTTAGTAGCTACAAGTGCTGCCATAGACCGCCCAATTGCTCTGGCGGTCTCCTTGGTCGCCCTGAGAGATAGATCTGTAGCCCCCTCTAACTCCCTCACTCCTGTCCAAATCCCCCAGCAGGTCCGCCTGATATGCCTGGAGCACTGCCATAGTATGCAGACAGGCTCCTGCTTGACCTGCTGCCGTATACGCTTTTCCCACTAAAGTTGATGTTGTTTTCAGGGGTTTAGTGGGTAGCGGCGGAGCCTTCAGGGACGACGCTGAACCGGGAGACAGATAGCTCGCGAGCGTCTGTTCGGCCGGCGGCATCGCCCCATATCCATACTCTCTTTCAGTCCCCTAATATCTGAATATATATGGACTTGGGGACTGAAAAGACGGGACGAGTATGGCTTATTCCACGATCTAGACAGCTCACTGTGCAGATCGGGAAAAAAGGGAAGACCCCGCGATGGAGGTGAAATACTAGAAGAGAAAAAACGCTCGTCTAATTTGCTTTTGGGACGAGCGCCAACTCTCTCGGCTGGCCAATCAATTTTTAATTTATCCACAGCTCTAGTAATCACCTCCACCAGCTCATCATATGCTGGGGAAAGAGATGGCGAATCCTCTTCCCCCGTGATCCCTGTGTCACCTTGAACGTTTATTACATCTAACTCGTCGGAGCTAGAGCAATCAAGCATTGGGCTCTTTCTCTGGACACCGCAGAAAGAGCGCTGGATCCCTCAGGTAAAGGAGGAGATATGGTCCTCGGACCCGTCTCCAACCCCGCTGAGAGATCCATTTGCGATCCCCAAGTATGCCTTCTCCTTGCAGCCTCGGCAGCAGCGGGTCCAGCACCCTGAGGATCGCGAGCCTGGCCCCTCTCCTCAAAGAGTGACAGGCGAGAGCGGAGCATGCTCGCAATGATGACAGTCAGCCCCCTCGAAGGCTGACATCGCATGCTCCGCTCCCAAACACATCACACCAAGCTCGTGTGTCTCCCCACCCGTTAAATAACGCAGGCAGGGAGAAGCACACTGCTTGTACCATTGTTTCACCATAATATATATATATATATATATATGAGACAGACAACAGTAAATAGTAACAGACAGGTTTGACACAGATCACTTGCTGAGGCAACAGAAGCTAATGCCGGTTGCACCGGATGTGCTTTTATCTCTTCCTGGTCATGACGTCACCCGCCCGTGTCATTCATTCATTCCATTGGACTAAGTTAACATAGATGCTTCAGACGCAGTCACGCTGGAAGCGTTCCCATGGCGTCATTTCGACGCAGCGTCTTGTTCCCTCGAAAGGGAACTAAACAGTTTGCTTCTAAAACACGATGAGGTAAAATCAGACATAAAAAAATCTAATATTTAAAATTTGGAATAAAGCAAAGTCCGAGGATGCTTTTGGTAGCAATTGGGAACTTCTGAAATTTAAAGCTGGTCAATATTTGAGGAATTATAGTAGTAGTATCTTATCCAAAAATTGTAAATTGGAGGAAGAAAGAGTGATCTCTAAAAGGATTTCCTTGTACCAGAAGGACCCTGCAGATTTACCAGAAGAGGAACGACTAACTTTAATTTCTGAACAACTTAAACTTAATGAGATTTACTCCAACAAAGCAAAAGGTGCCTTTTTAAAGTCAAGAAAAGGGTGGATTGAAGAAGGGGAGCAGAACTCTGCCTATTTTTTCGGCTTAGAAAGATATCATGGGAAATCTAATTGAATCCAGCAACTTAATATTAACGATACTGTAACCGATAATCCGAAGAGCATAGCAGTTTTCTGTGCGGACTTCTATAGAAATCTATACAAATCCAAATATTGCCATCAATCTACCACTTCATTCGTGGACTCTCTTTTCGTCACTCCATCTCAAGATGATAGGAAACTCTGCGATGACCCTATAACCTTGCAGGAAATTATATTTGCAATTGATCATTGTAAAACTAACAAATCTCCTGGAGTTGATGGCCTCTCTGCAGAGTTTTATCAGGCTTTTACACAAGATTTAGCTCCCTTTCTACTTGAAGTAATATTAGAAAGTGTTGGAAATGGTTCTCTACCGCCTTCGCTGACCCAAGGCTTAATTACGTTAATCCCCAAACCCAAGAAGGATCCACTGTTTATAGATAATTGGTGACCTATTTCATTACTTAACACTGACTAACATTTTTGCTTAGAAAATGATTAAAAAATGTTTTAGACCCTATTATTGATGAAGTGCAATCAGGATTCATGAGAAAAAGACACATCTCGAACAATATTCGGCTTAGATATAATTGATTATTAATTTTTATGTCCTGATGATAGTTTTATCTTGTTTGTTCCCTTAAAGAAAGCGACACCTCCCAGGTCTGTAGCATACCAATCAAAGATAAGATCACTTGGGATTTCTATAATGAAAAATGAGGAGGAGAGATGCTCTGTAAACTTTAATTTGATTAGTGATGAGACAAAGCTAAATCAACGGCTGCAGAGGGACTTGAAAGGACGAGTACTGTTGACAAAGGCAGAAGGTTTGTCCCGTCTTACATATGCAGCCATCCCCTTATTCGTCAACAAAAAGTGCTGTAATTCCATTGATAAGCCTCTTTTCAATTTTATTTGGAAAAACAAGTGAAAAATCGGTTATTATGAACACCTTTGAACGTGGTGGTCTAAACTTTCTTGATTTTACAACCCTTAATAATACTTTTAAAATAAATTGGATAAAAACATTTTCTAAAAAATCCCACATCTACATGGAATTTTATACCTAATTATATTTTCTCTTAGGTTGGGGGTGTCGTGGAAATGATCAATATTAGAACCTGAATGAAGGAGACAAAGTAGATTCTTGAAAGATTAAACAATTGTGCTTTTATTTCTTGCAAGAAATAGGCGTTCCCACACAGAGAGCGTCTGACATGAGAAGGCAAAGGCTAGTCCCTTTCGCCAAGGTTATATACTCTTAACACATCCTGTGTAAAAAAATCCTTTGTTACCTTAAAGGGACGCCTTAGCTCATGGTCTCATGTCCAACATAAATTATATCCAGACAGAACAATGCCATGTCAGCAAAAAGTTTCCTGTTTTTAGCTGCTGATCGAAACTGCGCACACACATATTGTCAGCCTTCACATGACCCAGAGAACATTTCGTTCCTGCAAGTTTGTCCTAACTTATACATTTCTAAAAGCTTGGTTATATATCTTTAATATGTGCTTATATGATTATATTCCTTTAACTGCTTATGAGTAAAAATAAATCTTCAACGTTAATAAAAGTTGTATACATCTAAAAGTAAAAGAACACATCTAAATGTAAAATTTCCATTACAGGGGTCAAGAGTTTTTTCTTTTATGTGATTATAAAATAGAAAAAAATCCCTTAATTTGATCTAATTTCCATAAACAAATGCTTCTAGCATGGTCATTAATCTGCAAACATAATTTATCCCCACATAGGTGCTTCATCTGGAATAATCAGCTTATTAAATTTAAGAATAAATCCTTATTTTATAAAAATTGGTTCATTTAACATAATTCTAGTATCCCAACTATTAAATGATAATGGTTGCTGAATTATTCTGAATTCCTTCACACTTTTGGCATCCCAATCGCCCCAAGAGAGTTGCAGTTGTTATGGATGCCATCCCATCTGGTATTTTAACTCTCCTAAAAGGGGCTGGAAAACCAGATTGCCTACCAGCTTTGGACCCTAAGTTGACCTCAGTTGGTAATGTCTGTTTCGTAACTACAAGGAGGAATAATAATCGTAATATTCACTCTTTATTCCAGAGAGATGTCCCCAGCACCCCTAATGTTGTTCCCTATTGGTCTAATTATGTTGACAACCTGAATTGGGGGAATATATGGAACCTTCCTTACAAATACCTCCTTACGAATAAAGTGAGAGAAGTCTCTTTCAAAATCATCCATATCCTGCTAAGCAAATCTACTTAGGTTTAAGCTTGACATATGTGTTAACTGTTCATTATGTGGAATATGTCCAGAAACAATGGTCCACCTGTTCTGGCAATGTCCCTACACCAGCACTTTCTGGAAAGATCTGTCCCGATACATTACTGTTAAACTTATCGCTGATTTTTCTTTGTTTTGGAAAAATGTACTGTTCGGTTTCCATGATAACAAAAGTAAAAAGCAGAAAGAAATATACCTAATTAATCTTTTGATTCTTTTATGGAAATATCATATTCACAAAGCCAAATTTAGTAATTCTAAACCTTTTATTGCTTTTGGCAAGGAGACGGAACACAGTATCAAATCCATCTGTGATTCAAGAAGGCTGAAACCATTCAGTTATGCTCTATCTTTAATGTATTTATTTGAAACTCCCCCTGGCTCTGCTCATACTTGTAGGTCGTAGGCGAATTGGGACCCAGAGTCACTTCTCACTCCACCCCCCCACCCGGAAGTGACGCGTGTCGCGTGTCGCGGAGCGATAGTTCCTCACTCCGATAGTTCCTCATTTCCAGTGTTTCCGAAGTTCGCTCGCTCGTGGTAAGTTGATGAAATTTTCTGTATTTTTTAGTGTATTGTACTCTCATGAATCCAGTCAGTAACGTTAGTTGTAATTTATGTAGTCAGCTTTAGTTAATGATTAATGTTTATTGGAAGTTAATAGTTAATGGCAGCTTATGTGACCGGGGTCCGTTCTTCGTCCGTCGGTAACTCCGTTAGCTGGACTTGATTGATGGCGATTTGGCATGATCTTGGATTGTTTGGTTCTTCGAAGCTCATCCTGGACTTGCTGTCATAGCAACAGTTCCGTAAGCTTAAACCTGCTCGCGAGCCGCTTACTTCAGTACACAGGATTAGATCGCGGCTAATATGTAACTTACGGGAAGTCCTTTAGCGCTGCGCGATAGTGTAACTTACTTTTTAATATTCGCCTCGTCGGAGTCACAAACTGTGCTTTGCCCTGAGATTCTGTGCAAGTCCCTTACGGAACAAAAATATATGGGAATACTGCAAAATAATGCAATGCATTGACAATGTATGGCTATATATCAATACACATACAATATTTATAAATACAAAAATAGCATGTAATATTCAAAACGTGTTATCCTTTATTGTGTAACCTTTATTACACGCATGTTCGCAGTCAGATAAATGTGAATGTATGTTCACACAATGAGTTACAACGACTGTTAAAGGAGAACAAATGAGTTATTTTATATGTAGGCCTATATTTTATGTTATATTAATATAGGGGGAGAGATCTTTTAGTGTTTAATGTTGTATTATTTGTGTAAATGAAAATGTTTTCTGGTGTGTGTGAGTTTCTGGGGTCATTGTGCAGAAGAGTAGAGCCTGTGGTGAGGTTGATGGTTGGCCGAACACAATTAAGACTATAATAATTATATATATAATAATGCTGAGCACTCCTCAGAACAGTGATATCTCTTGCTAATACTTTATGCAGGTGTGCCTGTGCTTTTGTTTACTAGCCTGACAATATGAAACATTGATAATGTAACTATAATCTAAAACTATACAAATTATATTACACTATGTCTCTATATGTGTGTTTATGCTGCATGAGTACATATATTTGCACTATATTACACATATATCTGATCACATACAGCTATATGTAATTACTGAATATAAAATTGCATACATTATGCCCCATGCAACACATAACAAGGAAAGGTACGACACTGCCCACCTCTGTGTCTCTTCTTTGTGCAGACTCTTCTGTAGATGTGTGCAACTCACATGCAGTCAGAAATGATATCACAGTGTAAATTAGTGTAAGTTATTTATGCACACACACTTCCTCCAGAGGACAGTGATCTGAGAGCGTTTCTTCACAGATAAAAGTGTTGGTGTATTATGTACAACTGCACAAAAGAATGTCATTAATACACCGGTGATCATTACCTCATGGCAAAATATGTTTTCATGATCAGTAAGCAGTTTATCAAAGCGATTCATCACTACTCAAGATAAACGACTGTTTAAGAATATTGTAAATACATCTGGATATAAATAAGTACAGCAGCACCCCCACAAATAAGAGATCAATGCAAACGCCAGTAAATGAATACACCTCTACGACAGAATAACAAACCCTGAACATCAGAGAAAAGCAGAATTTATGGCTGAGCTCTGTATGTACGGTACGTACGGTATGTACGGTATCTCTGTATATAAGAATGTTGATCACTGCGGGGTGAGCGTCCTCACGCGGCTCAGGAGGTCGCACACCGGACGAGAAGCGGCGCGGCGCGTCTTGGACAACTCGAGGTATCGCACACCGGACGCGCATATTCTCAGTTTATGGCCAGCAATATTGTTATGTTTAAGGACATTATGAAATTAACATAATGTCTGTCCTATGTTATGATTGTACTGTACAATTAAATACAATCATTGCTGAGTCTGAAGTCTGAACACTTTACCTCAGAGCATCCGATGACATCAGCAATTTTCATCCACGTCCGGTATGCGACCCCCTTTAACATGGACATTTTCTTATTAAATCTCTTCCAGACAGAGTTGATCTAACCAAAGTTATGTTTAACCACTACAAAGTTGACATCACAGACTAAAAGGTCCCCTGGCCTGCAGAGTGAATCCCAGAAGTGTACTTATTTTTTATTTTTATAACAAACTAGATACAATTTTAATGCCCAGGACAGTGGCAAGTAGCTTTGGTTTTATATTTGGTTTGATTACATTCATGTTTAAGTTGAGATTTACAATAAATATTTCAACTGCTACTGTGTAAAGGGAATATTGCTGTTAAAAAGCACCTTATTTCATTAAAGTGTTTGCAAACCAAATTTTATAGCACCTTTCTTTATATAGCAGTAGCCTACTTTTAAAATAAAAGTGCAGAATACACTACATTATTGAATTTTGTGATTAATCGCAGAAAATCACGCGATTAATCGCGGTAAAAAATTTGTGCGTTGCCCAGCACTTATATATATATATACATTTTTTTGGACCGATGGTTGATGTTTTGCGTAATGACGTAGTAATAGCGTAATGACGTAGAAATAGCGTAATGGCGTAGAAATAGTGTATTGACGTCGACATAGCGTAATGACTTAGAAACGGCGTAATGGCGTAGACGTGGCGTAATGACGTAGAAATAGCGTAATGACATAGAAATAGCGTAATGACATAGAAATAGCGTAATGACGTAGAAATAGCGTAATGGCGTAGAAATAGCGTAATGACGTAGAAATAGCGTAATGGCGTAGAAATAGCGTAATGACGTAGAAATAGCGTAATGACGTAGAAATGGTGTAATGACGTAGAAATAGTGTATTGACGTCAACATAGCGTAATGACGTAGAAATAGCGTAATGGCGTAGAAATAGCGTAATGACGTAGAAATAGCGTAATGACGTAGAAATAGCGTAATGACATAGAAATAGTGTATTGACGTCGACATAGCGTAATGGCGTAGAAATAGCGTAATGACGTAGAAATAACGTAATGACGTAGAAAGCGTAGAAATAGTGTAATGACGTAGACATAGCGTATGACGTAAAAATAGCGTAATGACATAGAAATAGCGTAATGACGTAGAAATAGCATAATGACGTAAAAATATCGTAATGACATAGAAATAGCGTAATGACGTAGAAATAGCGTAATGGCGTAGAAATAGCGTAATGACGTAGACATAGCGTAATGACGTAGAAATAGCGTAATGATGTAGAAATAGCGTAATGACGTAGAAATAGTGTATTGACGTCGACATAGCGTAATGGCGTAGAAATAGCGTAATGACGTAGACATAGCGTAATGACGTAGAAATAGCGTAATGACGTAGAAATAGCGTAATGACGTAGAAATAGTGTATTGACGTCGACATAGCGTAATGGCGTAGAAATAGCGTAATGACGTAGAAATAACGTAATGACGTAGAAAGCGTAGAAATAGTGTAATGATGTAGACATAGCGTAATGACGTAAAAATAGCGTAATGACATAGAAATAGCGCAATGACGTAGAAATAGCATAATGACGTAAAAATAGCGTAATGATGTAGAAATAGCGTAATGATGTAGAAATAGCGTAATGACGTAGAAATAGCATAATGACGTAAAAATAGCGTAATGATGTAGAAATAGCGTAATGATGTAAAAATAGCGTAATGACATAGAAATAGCGCAATGACGTAGAAATAGCATAATGACGTAAAAACAGCGTAATGATGTAGAAATAGCGTAATGATGTAGAAATAGCGTAATGACGTAGAAATAGCATAATGACGTAAAAATAGCGTAATGACGTAGAAATAGCGTAATGGCGTAGAAATAGCGTAATGACGTAGACATAGCGTAATGACGTAGAAATAGCGTAATGATGTAGAAATAGCGTAATGACGTAGAAATAGTGTATTGACGTCGACATAGCGTAATGGCGTAGACATAGCGTATTGCCGTAGAAATAGCGTAATGACGTAGAAATAGCGTAATGACATAGAAAGCATAGAATGCTGGTTGCCATTTGATCACGTCATCATAAAAACGTCATTGTTCGGTGAAATTTATTCTGTCTTTTCACTTATTCGGCCGAACACCAAAAGTTTTTTTTTTTTTTTCGGCCGAATAATTTCGGTTGCCAAACACTCGGTGCATCCCTACTTAAAGATCATTTCATTGGTGTCAGCAGACTGAGGGGATACCGGTACCTGTATGTTAATGAAGAAGCAGAATAATGTTAGGATTAGCAATAAAAATAATGAATGAATTGGCATCAGTTACTGTACGATGAATAGATAGACAGACATAAATGCTTAGAAGTGTAATTTATTATAAAAACAAACTCAGTAACGATATTTTTGATTTTGGCTGATCAGCTCCTCCCACACTGGAATACATCATCAGTGAAGCTCCTCCCACTGCAATCACATCATCAGTGAAGCTCCTCCCACTGCAGTCACATCATCAGTGAAGCTCCTCCCACTGCAGTCACATCATCAGTGAAGCTCCTCCCACTGTCATCACATCATCAGTGAAGCTCCTCCCACTGTCATCACATCATCAGTGAAGCTCCTCCCACTGCAGTCACATCATCAGTGAAGCTCCTCCCACTGCAGTCACATCATCAGTGAAGCTCCTCCCACTGTCATCACATCATCAGTGAAGCTCCTCCCACTGTAATCAGAACCCTGCAGAATGAAACACACTGAAGATCCTGAAGAACAGAGAGGTTGGTGTTTATTCTTCATTCATTCGTGATGCTGAAGAACATTTAGATAAACAGTTAAACAATGAAATGGTACAGAATGTTCTGGGTTTTCTTCAACAATGGTCAGTAAAGGGAGGTTTGAGACATTTGTACATGTGCGCAGGCGTGTCTGTAGACTAGGGATGCACCGAAATTAAAATTCTTGGCCGAAAACCGAAACACCGAAAGAAATTATGCCAATTATTACCATTGCATTTATGACTAAGACTGTGTACTAACTTTACTAAAATCAAGGCATTGCAATTGCATAAATAAATATTAAAGTTTCAAAGAATAAATCAATTACAAATTTTGCAAATATTTATTTAGCAAATTGCAACATTGCACAGTATAAAATAAAATTTAAACTGAAATGTTTAACTTGACACCACTCATATGTACATTAAATAATAATGGCCTACTGGCCTGCAGAAAGGTTTTAAAATCAAATGTTCTCTCATAAAAACAAAGTGCATTTTTATGTGTTCTCTGTAGGACTACTACAAGAAGTGCATTCAGGACAAGAACAAGTGCAACTTAAAGATACAACAATATTTTCTCTGTAGGCCTTCAACATAATAGTGTATCAAAACAAAGACTGCCATAGCCCATGTGTGAACTGTAGAGCTTTAACAACTACAAATGCACCAAGAATTGCAGATGTGCAAAGTGGATAATAAATATGTAAACACTAGAATGATCTTCTGTGATTCTGCTGTCACTGCTGCACATGTGGATCTCACACGCGTCCCATTTACTCACAACTCTTCACGTTAATGTAAGACTTTACTTAACTAGTTTAAGACAGCCGTCATGAGGATACTCAACAAAACGGACATTTTGGCATAACTGTGTGTTATTATTCGCAAAGCGTGAAAGATCAGGTAGATTCTGGCGCGCGTCGTGTGTGTCAGCAGGACATCCACAGTTACAGCGCTCTTTTGTCTTTTCACGCTTGCATGTTTAAAAGCATTTGCATGAAGAAGAACATGATTATATAATGTAACGCTAGCCAAAGTATGACAGGGGAAAAACGGATGCTGCGTTAAGTGCGTTAAATATTTTTAATGCGTTAAACTGAACAAAATGAATCGCATGCGTTACTGTTGACATCACGGATAACCGAAGTGTTTATGTGAATACGCGGCAAGACGAACGATCGTTGTGACAAATTTCGGCATTACATGTTTTGCAAATCGCTGTCCGTGGGTCTTTCTCAGATATACTGAAATACGTCCACACCGCAGACATGGTGCTACAGACAAGCACGTGCAGGTCGCGGTTTGCGTCATCACACGTTTCGGCCGTATTGTTTCGGTGATTTCATAAAATTTCCGGTGGCCGAATATTCGGTGCATCCCTAGTGTAGACCTTCTTCACAAATCAACCCTTAACAAACTACATGTTAGGCCTTAAAAATGTATAATTCAGAAATTGTCGCAGAAACATTTTCAGGTACAGCTCATTTAATTTCTAAGTAAATTGATATAAATCTTTGATGTAAACTCTTGCCAAGGTTTTAATGGTGCTTAATAATGTTTATAATGTGTTAAAACATAACGTATTAAGCATACTGGAGACATGCATCGATTTTTTTGTTTTGTCGACTGTATATTCAGGTTTCAGCTGTTCTTAGCTCAGCACACACAGGCCTAACGTATGCTATACGGTTCTCGAGTCAAGCACTGGTTGTTGCAGTTCTCGAATCACCAGTACAGAACCGAGAACTGTTTCTTTCGGACACGTTCGATGCGGAGAAGCGATGAGCTGGAGAGACTGCGCATGCGTGATAGCGTACCCAAACTTTCTTTCGGCCAACTGATGCTGTGCTGATACTTGAGCACGGGTGAACCGAGGACTTAAATGAGGGGCCGAATTCGGTGAAATGTCAGTTTATTTAATAACAAATAAAATGATGAAGACCATTTATGCACTTTATATCCTTAAGACATGTAAAACATCCGCGTTTGCACATCACCTGTAGGCTACAGGGTTCGTTTGCCGAACGTAAATGTAAGAAACTTATCCAAGATGATTTTGACGATGAGTTTATGATTACGAACGCATCAACTAATTGTTCCGCATTTTTCATTGAGAGAATATGCTCATGCTCCAGAAAGAGGCCAGATGATGTCACTTCCTGAGTGTCACAGTTTTAAGAAATACTAATAAGAAGGAAAATCATGTCAGGAGTAACAGGGTTGAGTGAAACATGTAGGACACATATAATGATAATACAAATAGTTAATTTAAAACCAGTTAGAGTCGCGGTCGCTCTACACTTTGAGCGTGTGAAGTTTCTACAGACACTGCAACGGCCGTGAAATGACGTCACATTCTGCGGCAGCTTTTACAGACATAAATTTAACCATTAATAATAATTCCAAAAATTAAAAATAAACAGTCCACTCCACTTGAATGTTAAACGCTTGTGTTATTTCTCACAGGGTTATTCACTTGAGCTTGTGTTTCTGGTGTCCCACTTTCACAGGCATCAAAGTTCAAAGTTTATTGCCATTTGCACAGGTACGTGTCAGTACAGGTACATTAGAATTCTTATGTGTTTCTCAAAGTCAGATTCTAAATTAAAAATAATGTATAAAAAAAATTATATATATGCATACACCCACACCATGTACAGTGGGTACGGAAAGTATTCAGACCCCCTTACATTTTTCACTCTTTGTTATATTGCAGCCATTTGCTAAAATTATGATTATTATTATTAAACCTTTATTTTTACAGGCAAGTCATTAAGAACAAGTTCTTATTTACAATGGCGGCCTGACAAGTGGAATAACCACTTAGGGAAAGGGAAGGAGGGCTATACATTAAATACATACAAGATACAGTTTAAAACACAACACAGTAGACAACAGACACTTATAACCAGCTAAGTGTATAGGTACATAGAAGTGATAATAAAATCATTAAAGTTAATTTTTTTCCTCATTATTGTACACAGCACCCCATATTGACAGAATAACACAGAATGGTTGACATTTTTGCACATTTATTAAAAAAGAAAAACTGAAATATCACATGGTCCTAAGTATTCAGACCCTTTGCTCAGTATTTAGTAGAATCACCCTTTTGATCTAATACAGCCATGAGTCTTTTTGGGAAAGATGCAACAAGTCTTTCACACCTGGATTTGGGTATCCTCTGCCATTCCTCCTTGCAGATCCTCTCCAGTTCTGTCAGGTTGGATGGTAAAGGTTGGTGGACAGCCATTTTCAGGTCTCTCCAGAGATGCTCAATTGGGTTTAAGTCAGGGATCTGGCTGGGCCATTCAAGAACAGTCACGGAGTTGTCCTTCGTTATTTTAGCTGTGTGCTTAGGGTCATTGTCTTGTTGGAAGGTGAACCTTCGGCCCAGTCTGAGGTCCAGAGCACTCTGGAGAAGGTTTTCGTCCAGGATATCCCTGTACTTGGCCGCATTCATCTTTCCCTCGATTGCAACCAGTTGTCCTGTCCCTGCAGCTGAAAAACACAGTGATGCAGTGATGGTTGACTTACTACAACTTTCTCCCATCTCCCGACTGCATCTCTGGAGCTCAGCCACAGTGATCTTTGGGTTCTTCTTTACCTCTCTCACCAAGGCTCTTCTCCCCCGATAGCTCAGCTCTAGGAAGGGTTCTGGTCATCCCAAACGTCTTCTATTTAAGGATTATGGAGGCCACTGTGCTCTTAGGAACCTTAAGTGCAGCAGAAATGTTTTTGTTACCTTGGCCAGATCTGTGCCTTGCCACAACTCTGTCTCTGAGCTCTTCAGGCAGTTCCTTTGACCTCATGATTCTCATTTGCTCTGACATGCACTGTGAGCTGAAAGGTCTTATATAGACAGGTGTGTGGCCTTCCTAATCAAGTCCAATCAGTATAATCAAACACAGCTGGGCTCAAATGAAGGTGTAGAACCATCTCAAGCATGATCAGAAGAAATGGACAGCACCTGAGTTAAATATATGAGTGTCACAGCAAAGGGTCTGAATACTTAAGACCATGTGATATTTCAGTTTTTTTTTTTTATAAATGTGCAAAAATGTCAACAATTCTGTGTTTTTCTGTCAATATGGGGTGCTGTGTGTACAATAATGAGGGGAAAAAATGAACTTAAATGATTTTAGCAAATGGCTGCAATATAACGGAGTGAAAAATTTAAGGGGGTCTGAATACTTTCCATACCCACTTTACACATACATACACACGTACACATACGCATCATGAGGTAGAGCAGAGAGCGACTAGACATTTTAAAAGGAATACAAAAGAGATACAGAACCGGTGTATAAGTAACCTTTCTAATTTAGATAAGTACACATTATAATAAATAATAGTAATATTGTGCGTAGGGCTGGGCGGTATATCGAGTTTGTACGATATACCGATATATGTTTTTGACACGATATGGAATGAGGCTATACCGTTTATATCGATACAGTAGTTTGATACGAGCACATCTGAAAAATAGCGGAGGACGCAGTGTGAGCTGCAACAGTGAATGTTCATAGTAGCCTATGTGTCCTAAACATGACACAAGCTTATATTAAGGGCTTCGAAATAACCGGTAAGGTATATTTAACAAGTTTAAAGCAGCTCCTCAGATGCCCTGTCAGATACTGTTGCTGACTGACAGATAAACACTTGCGCTGTTCAATTAATAATAATTCATTACATTTATATAGCGCTTTTCTGGACACTCAAAGCGCTTTACATAGAAGGGGGGGATCTCCTCAACCACCACCAATGTGCAGCATCACCTGGATGATGCGACGGCAGCCATATTGCGCCAGAACGCCCACCACATCCCAGCTTACTGGTGGAGAGGAGACAGTGATGAAGCCAATTAGTATATATATAGGAGGATGATTAGGAGGCCATGATGGACAGAGGCCACTGGGCAAATGTGGCCAGGATGCCGGGGTTACACCCTTACTCTTTCGAAAGACATCCTGGGATTTTTAATGACCACAGAGAGTCAGGACCTCGGTTTAACGTCTCATCCGAAAAACGGCTCTTTTGTCAGTATAGTGTCCCCATCACTACACTGGGGCGTTAGGACCCACACAGACCACAGGGTGAGCGCCCCCTGCTGGCCACACTAACACCTCTACCAGCAGCAACCTGGTTTTCTCAGGAGGTCTCCCATCCAAGTACTAACCAGGCTCAGCCCCGCTTAGCTTCAGTGGGCAACCAGTCTTGGGCTACAGGGTGATATGGCTGCTGACCTGCTGATATGACTGCTGCAATTGAAATTGTCCATTTCACTGTCAGGAGAGGACGAGCTTCTGCAAGTGAATCTCCACTCTGATTTTTTGGCCATATCGCCCAGCCCTAATTGTGCGTACAAAATTAAAACAATTAAAACCATGTAATAGGATACGGTTTTCCCTCCTTAATGTCCTGTGCCACTAGCCTGACAGTGGCTGGGAAATTTTTTTTCAACAAACGGGCCTTGTGGGTGCTAATGCTCACAGGCCTACGATGTCTCAGATTATAGCCTGTGTCCACCCATCTAAACAAGGCATAAGCTGGGTGGTGTTTGTCCTTAAGGATGCTCTGTGCTGTTCTTTTGCAGCGCTGGGTGTATATAGTGTCCATGGAGGGAAGGTTAGAGCCGGTAACCCTCTCAGCAGTCTTAATGACCCGTTGCAGTGATTTCCTCTCAGCCAGGGGTGCGTTTCCGAAAGCATCATTAGCCAACCATGGTCGCAAGTTCCGTCGTTATCAGCATAGTTCAACGATTTGGTGTTTCCCGAAACCATCGTTCCAACGAACGTTCGCAAACAGCATCGCAAACTTGTGTGGTTGGAACGACAGCTCTCGAGCTGTGGTTAGAAGCATAGTTTCTAGTTTACATGAGATGTAGACTGAATAAATTCTTATCTTTAGCAAAATAAGCAAGTTGACA
The DNA here is from genome assembly GCF_949152265.1 of Phoxinus phoxinus. Taxonomy (NCBI): domain Eukaryota; kingdom Metazoa; phylum Chordata; class Actinopteri; order Cypriniformes; family Leuciscidae; genus Phoxinus; species Phoxinus phoxinus. The sequence goes on from NC_136876.1 coordinate 875,985, forward strand.
TTCAGTACAAATGTAATTTACGTCTTTTAGTTTGTCAAGATATTTAAAGCACCGTTTTTGAAGACTGCGCATGTGCGAACGTGCTCTACTGTGTAAGAACGAGCCAAATATTCAGTCTGGTAATAAAGCAAAATAACTGAGAAAATTTTTAAATGGTCTTCAGATGCCATGTCTGTAACTTATATGACAAAATCTAGCGTTAATTCGATCTCAAACAGATTAATTAAAATAAGTTATTAGTCCACCACGTGCGAGACGTCATAAACCAACGTGGTTGAACGATACTTTGCGACATACGGTTTCGGGAAACACTCTAGCTAGTTGATTTCTCCAACGATGCATCGTACTATGGTAGTTAATCACCGAGCTATATAGTTGTACGGGAAACGCACCCCTGGGTGGTGTTGCCATACCACACTGTGATACCACTGGTGAGGATACTTTCAACAAGGCCTTTATAAATATGGGTTAGAGGTTGACTTAAGTCCGGCCTTCTTCAGTACCCTAACGAAGTGCAGCCTCTGCTGAGCTCTTTTCACTGTTGCAACAGTGTTTTTAGCCCAGCTGAGATTCTCGGAGATATGAAGTCCCAGGAACTTATAGCTGTCAGTTCGTTGCACCTCAATCCCCTTGATGGTTAGAGGCTGTAGCGGGGAAGCTCTCTTCCTAAAGTCCAGAAAAAGTTCCTTTGTTTTGTCTATGTTGAGAACAAGATCATTGTCATAGAAGCCATAGAAGGCGTGCTAACTTTCTCTATCCTGTCCTGGTACGGTAATGCAACCAGTCAAGGCAAGCTACAGCTTGAGAAAGTAGTGAGCAGAGCATCTAAGATCATTGGCTGTAGTATGCCCTCTATAGCTTCATTTTTCAACACTAGAATCATTAAGAAGGCAAGAAACATCACCACTGACTCCTCCCACCCAGCAAATCATTTATTTAACATTTTGCCATCAGGCAAGAGGTATAGAAGCATTACCAGCAGAACATCACGCTTCAGAGACAGTACCTATCCTCAGGCCATACGTCACCTAAACATGGTCTGAGGCTAGGATACTGAATGCTTTCTTTTATCCAAGCACCCTTCATCTGATCATTCGGCTATTTCATCTCATGTGCAATATGAGGCTTTTATGTCTGTGTATTTGTTGTTGTTGTGAAATATGTGTGGAATGTCAGTGTATTATGTCAATTAAGCTGTATGTGAGCATTGATCCAAAACAAATTCCTATCAACTTTGTTGAAATGGCTAATAATAATAAACTAACATAAACTAATTGTCCTCCCCATAGACAGTGACCCTGTGAACCATGTTCCTATATGATGATTCATAGCCGCCTTTGAAGAGGCCAAGGATAGTAGTGTCATCTGCATATTTAATGACAATATTGTTATTGTCCGAGTTGGTGGCACAGTCATGTGTATATAGTGAAAAAAGTATAGGGCTGAGACAGCATCCCTGCGGGGCACCTGTACTCACTGTGAGCTCAGCTGAGACCTTCTTTCCCATCCTCACCACCTGTGGACTGTCTGTAAGGAAGTCTGTTATCCAATTAATAGTGGTAGTTGGTACTCCCAGCTTGCCGGTCAGCTTCGTCGGCCGGATCGTGTTAAAAGCGGAGCTGTAGTCCAGAATCAATACTCGTACATATATTGGGAGTGTCTAGGTGCTGCAAAATATATATCATCCACTGACCTGTTCGTGCGGTAGGCAAACTGAAGAGGGTCTGCTGTTTCTGGAACCACAGAGTTGATATGATGTAGGACCAGCTTCTCCATGCACTTTATGGCGACCGATGTAAGCACCACTGGTCTAAAATCATTCATTGCAGTTGTGTTTGTTTTTTTCGGAACCGGCACTATAATAGAGGACTTAAAAATACGTGGAACTGTTTCTTGGAGGAGAGAATTGTTAAAAATGTCCTTGTACACCTCCGCCAGCTGTTCAGCACAGACTTTGAGGACTCTTGGAGCCACACCGTCGGGTCCTACAGCCTTACGGGGGTTCACCTTTCTCAAAGGCTTGAGGACCTGTGAGTGAAAGCGTCACCTGCAATGCAGTCTCCTCTGAGTTATGTGGGGCTTTCAAGGCTATGTCTCTATAGTTCTGGTCAAATCTCGCATAAAACGTGTTAAGATTGTCCAGTAGAGAGGGGTCTTGGATCACAGTTTTGTTTGCAGCTTTCCTATAATTGGTGACTGACTGTATTCCTTGCCACATTCTTCTGCTGTTATTTTCTCTGTAACAGTTCTCGAGTCTCTGGCCATATGCCCTTTTGGCTAGGGGTGCACGATATTGACAAAATGTGAAATTGCGATATCGATAATGAATATTGCGATATCGATATTAATTTCGATATTTTAATTCCGATCGCTCAAACCACTTCTGGAGGTCTGGGCCGCATTCCAGACGAAACTGGACAAATGCATCTTGTTGTTGAAACCACATGTATATTTTACTTCAAACAAAAATGCAAAAAATTAAATGTGTGAGAGCGTTATAGGCTATATGTCGTGTTATAGCCAGATATGACGACGCTACTGCAGCAAGCATCACCGAAGCTGAGCATCGATTCATCAAGCCAACGTGCAAACTATCGCAAATCAAAGTGAAAGTAAGTCGCAGACGCTTAACACACAATCATCTTCATTAAAAGTAAAGAAACTAAATGATCTTCCCAGGGCTGTTGCCGCTCTCTCTTATTGCAGTCTTTGATTTCAAAATTTTAGCTGACGATCAATAAAGTGCAGCTCATAACTGTTGCTTTCGGTGACATGGACTCCATTAAATCTGCATATAGCGCGGGAACTGAAGATCGGATTTATATCCGTTTTGCAAAAACACATTTATGTGACCAGGTGTACATGGAATCGTTTTGATAAATCAGAGAGCTATCCGATCTGAGAAAACACATGAAGCGGCCAGGTGGCCTGATGTTTATGCTTGTGCGCTAGTGTGTGCGTCGAGCCGGCAAGTGTGTGTGTGTGGGGACTGTGTGGTAGAGCGAGGGAGAAGTGAGAGAGTGACGCGATTAGCTTTGGAGCGAGTAGCGACTAGTCATATTGAGAGACACAAAGTGTCTTTCTGACCGCTGTGGGAAATCTGTAGCATGAAAAGTTAGTCCTCTCCTTGATTGCATGTTGTTTATGGAGAAGGAGAACCAGGACATGAGTCGGGGAAATGCAACGCTACCAAGCGACGTGTATTTTTCGAGAGGTGCATGTCGGACGCAGCATAAACAAAATATCGCAAAATTATCGCAAAACTTTCGATATAATATCGGGCAACGTGATATCGCGATAACGATATTGATTCGATATATCGTGCACCCCTACTTTTGGCGGCCCTGATGGATTTTTGTAGCTCATATCTGGCATGCTTATACTCCATACTGTCTCCTGTCTTAAAGGCTATACTGCGGTTTTTAATTTTGATGCGCACATCTGCATTAAACCAGGGCTTCTGATTAGGGAGAACTCTAATAGTTCTGGAGGGGATGCAGATGGAAGTACATCATTCAATATAGCTGCTAACAGTATCTGTATATTCGTGGATGTTATCTGAGGCTTCCCTAAAAAATTTCATATCTGTGGCCTCCAAACAGCCCTGCAGTTCCTCCAGAGCGGAGTCTGTCCACATATTCACAGTTCTAACTGAGTCTGAGTCCGCTTTAAGCCTCTTGATGTAAATGGGCTGAAGTAGAACTGCAAGATGGTCACATTTTCCAAAATGTGGCTTGGAGTCAGACGTATAGGCACCTTTAATGTTACTGTAGCATTTATCCAAAGTCCTATTTCCCCTGGTGGGAAAGTTAACAAACTGATCAAATTTGGGAATAGTTTTTCGGAGGTTGCAGTGATTAAAGTCTCCTAAAATCACCATAGCAGCATCTGGATATGAGTTTTCGTGCCTACTAATCATATCGTGCAGTTCTTTAAGTGCATTATACTCGTTAGCCGCGGGATGAATATACACTGTGCTTAATATAACGCACTGCAGTTCTCTAGGCAAATAAAATGGCCTACATTTCACAGTAATATAACACATCTATAGTTATGCAGTGGCACAGAGTTAGACCCGTTTGACTCCACACAGAAACAGCAACACGTGCGGCATGACATCACTTTGTTGCAGTTTCTGTGTGGAGTCAAACGGGTCTAACTCTGTGCCACCGCATAACTATAGATGTGTTAAAATGAGAATATATATATACATGTATATCCGAGTCCTGATCGGGAGGTGACCGATCCACGTGATCGGATCTGGACATCCCTATTAAAGATCCTGATCTTGGTGTTCCTAGGCAGCTCAGAAGATCCCCAGACTTTCTTCAGCTGGTGGAAAGCTGCCCTTGCCTTTCCAATCCGCACCTTCACATCCGCCTCTGTCCCCCCAACTTGTCGACTACGCTGCCGAGATAGGTGAAGCTTTCCCCCTCCTCTAGTGCTTCTCCTTCTAGCCTGATGGGAGTCGTGTTGTTGTTGTTGACTTTGAGGATCTTGCTCTTCCCTTTGTGTATAATGAGTCCAAGGCTTGCTGAAGGATTTGCGATGATATTGGTCTCCCTTTCTATTCGTGCCTTTAATGTTTTAAAAATAATAATTGGAAGATAAATTTTCCTCATTCATGGAAAGTTTCAGGGACATATAATCAATTTATAAAAAGACATCAAATTATCATAATATTTTATAGCAGTTGTCTACTTTCTACCATTACATCAGGGCTTACTTTCATGTCCTGTCACATTCAATTTCTCTCTTTAAATTATTTTGATGTCCTGAAAATTAAATGTAATATTTGTTTCTTTCATGTCAGACCCGATGGAAGTGGAGGAGGGGAGTGAAGAACTGAGAGAAGTGGAGGAGGAACATCATGTCCAACCTGGAGGAAAACCCTTGAGTCGCTCAAAGACTAAACAGACATTTTTAAAGAAAACAAAAGCCAAGAAATCTTTCACCTGCACTCAGTGTGGAAACAGTTTCACAACCAAATATGGTCTTGAGTGTCACATGAGGATCCACACCGGAGAGAAGCCGTTCTCATGTGATCAGTGCGGGAAGTGTTTCACATGCAAACAAAATCTTGTGCGTCACATGAGGATCCACACCGGAGAGAAGCTTTTCGTGTGTGATCAGTGTGGGAAGAGTTTCACACAAATATCAAATCGTAATCAACACATGATGATCCACACCGGAAAGAAGCCGTTCTCATGTGATCAATGCGGCAAACCATTTACTAGTGCACCAGAGCTGAAGAGACACCTGATAGTTCATATGAAGGAGAAGCCGTATTCATGTTCTGTGTGTGGAAAGAGTTTTTCACTGCTGCCATATTTACACGCACATCAGAAAATTCACACTGTTGTGAGAGAGTACATGTGCTTTGAGTGTGAGAAGACTTTTACTACAGCAACCAATTTAAAACGGCACCAGATGATCCACACTGGAGAAAAACCTTACAAGTGTTCACACTGTGACAAGAGATTCAGTGAGTCATCAACTCTGAAAACACATGAGATGATCCACACTGGAGAGAAACCTTACAAGTGTTCACACTGTGACGAGAGATTCAGTCGATCATCACATCTGAAAAGACATGAGAGGATCCACACTGGAGAGAAGCCTTACAAGTGTTCACACTGTGACAAGAGATTCAGTCAGTCAGCAGATCTGAGATCACATGAGAGGATCCACACTGGAGAAAAACCTTACAAGTGTTCACACTGTGACACGAGATTCAGTGAGTCATCAAATCTGAAAAGACACGAGAGGATCCACACTGGAGAGAAGCCGCACACGTGTGATCAGTGTGGGATGAGTTTCTCTATTAAAAGTGTCCTGAAGCGACACATGAAGATCCATACAGTGGAGAAACCACTTAAACACAGTCTGAGATCTCGGTAAGTAGTTTATTTTCATGTGCTGAGCAACAAAGTCTCTTCTGTGTAAGTTAGCCACACAACCCTATAGCCAAATCTCTCCTCTCCACGAAACCTGACAGTTTCTGGTTCCCATTGACTTCCATAGTAGGAAAAAAATATACTATGGAAGTCAATGGGAACCAGAAACTGTCTGGTTACTGACATTCTTCTAAATATCTTCCTTTGTGTTCAGCAGAGGAAAGAAATGCATACAGGTTTGAAACAACTTAAGGTGAGTATATGATGACATAGTTTTCATTTTAAAAGTGAACTAATCTTCTTCTTCTTCTTGTAAGATTCCGGCAGTGTAGACGCTGCAAAGCGTATTACTGCCCTCCACAGGTCAAAGTTTGTACTAAATTCTTACATACAATCCTGTGTCATGCAAGACTTGAAGAACTGCCTTGGAGATCAGTCTATGCTCGTCACTGTGTCCAAACAAAGATAAAACAGAAAAAGCCTTTACTCCAAGTCCTGACAGTTTAATAAATAATATATTTCTTTCTGCCCTATACCCCCTGCATTCCAAGAAAACATGCCTTACTGTCTCAGGACTCCCACATTCACACAAGCCAGAAACATGCTTTCCTACAATGCACAGAGAATAATTTAACCCACAGTGCCCCAACCTCAATCTACACATTTTAACTGAGTCCCTGCGGGATAAAGTGTTACATGAACATCTTTTCCTAACTTCAGGTTGAATAGAAAAGTAGTGTCTACCCCTAATTTCCTTTTCCTTCCATTTCTATTTCTAAAACCATTCTGTACATCAACAAAGAGTCCTCTTGTTTCTAAAAAATATACTAATCTATTAGTTACCATCCTCTCCATAATCTTACAAATCACTGCTGTGAGCGCTATAGGATGGTATGAGCCAGGGTCAGATGCCTCTTTCCCTGGTTTCAAGACCGGGACCACAACTGCATGTTTCCACTCCTTGGGCAAATAACCCTCTGCCCACACAGTATTACACAAAGCTAAGATTTCCTCAAGTACAAAATCATCCAGATATTTAAATAACTCATAAGACAGCCTATCACTCCCTGGGGTAGTATTTGCCCCAGACATAATTCCATCCTTCAGCTCTTTTAAAGAAAAAAACAGATTAATAGGATTTTCATTTTCTAAACTCCTCTCCAGTGTTGTGGCAAAAATTCATCAAACAAACATCACTGCGTAAGGGAGACTCAGAGTCAAATTATAAATTAAAAGTATTTATTCTTGCAAGAATAGGAGCAGTCTAATACACAGTTGTTACCCTGTGCAGAAGAGTGACACACCCCCAGACAGACTGAACCACCTTTTATCTAAGATTCAAGGCCTTCTTCTTCAGAGCCCTCCTCCCACAGTAGTTTTCCATCCAGTGGTTTTCCATAGACTAGGAAGCCATAACACTAGTTTAGATTCGTCACTAAGCCCCCCCTTCATCAAATGGCCTTCTGACATCTAGGTCAGAGGTCCTCGTTCGTCTGTTCTCTGGAGTGTCTCTCCCTTCTGCCTTCCCAGGTACATAAACAGAATCTTCTCACACTAACAAGTGAGAGTCACACATGTGACATTCTTTGAATCATCTATATTTTACTAAAGATCAGTGAATATCATAAAATAGCCACTACACTCCTCACTTTTTATCATTATTAATCAAACATAATAATAATAATAACAATAATAATAAAATGCAAGTTCAAGTCATTACATCACCATCCTAAAAGATCAGTCTCCTTGAACCTGTGAAGAAAAAGTTTAGAATGAAGAAGCATAAGGCTGTTTTTTGTGGGGGAAAGCCCCATTAATTATTTAGCAAGCAAGTAAACAATTTACTAATGCCGGGCTCACTACCGCAGTCACACTAGTAAGGAAAAAGATTATAGCACAGTAGGAAAACAAACAGATAATAAATAAATAAATAAATAAAAATAAAAAAATAAAAAAATCCCTCAGTTTCAAACCCTGTCCTTGTACGCCATCTCGTAACACGGATGACTGCTACTTTTAACCCTCTTTACATATCAATCGTTCTCAGAAAGAAAAAGAAAACATCAACACATTTAACTGTAATCTCTACTTGAATCATCAGCATAATTTTGTTCATCATCATCATCATCATCCAGATAGACTGTCATTTTCAATTGAACAGACATTCCAGTTCTCACATTCACCCATGAATAACAAAATTATCAGCATAACACATACAATCATAACTCCTGCACATTCAACATTTCCCCATATCCATTTCCCTACCCATAATTTGTTCTTTTACTTTTAATTCAATCAGGCAGTGGTTCTACTTAATAAGCTTCAACAATAATCCCTATAATTTAAATTAATTAATAGATCTTCCTCAAAACATTTGCCTTAAATATTTTCTAATGAATCAGTAACCAATCAAATCATTTGTCATATACCAATATCAATACTAAACCCTATTTTAATATAATCAGATAAAATCCTCAAAATCATCACAAAACCACATTCTTAATTCATTAGTTGGCCAACATCCTCTCGCCCCATGGACTAATGGGATGGTTGCGGCCTGTTGGTGTAGGTGAGCGGCTTGGACCCAGGTGTCACACTGATCTCCTGAGATCACAACCACACCCCCACCGGTATGAACCACTTCCTGCTTGCTGTCACCTGTGAATGGAGACTTTAAGTATTTTGTTAGTGACTGCTTGTCTTTCCCTCGTCCCTTTTGGTGTGACCTGTGGAATTTTCACCATCTGTTTACAAATTGAAACATATTATCATTAGACATTTCTTAATAAAGTCAGAGTCCTTTTCCCCTGAAAAACACTTTGCTTACGTTAACAAGTCAGTATTCATACATTTGGAAAAACAGAATCAGTTCAGCTTGATGCAATCCATCCTGACATTCTGAAAAAGGAAAATTTTAGGTTATGCTCTGTACAAGGTGTAGCTCCTTTCTGCCACAATAATAACAATCAGGCCAGGACAGTTAGCAAAATTCATCCATAGCCATTATTCAACACATTTTGCCCTGTCTCCCAATTCTGCATGCTCTCTGTAAAGCAAAACAAATTTCGAGGTTATCATCAGATAGTAAAGTACGTATTTTCTTTTGTCTACTATTCTGCCACGGCCTTCGATGCCCTTGGAAACGTCCTGTTGAAACAATCCAGACAGCAATTTTGTTAGGCAGAAAAATGGCTTCTTTCAGGGCTTTTACCCAATTACCCCTAGTGTTCTCCCAACATTTATTCCTAATAAAACATAAAGCATCCCCCTTTTGATGGTCGACACAACTCGATCATCAATTTAACATAACATTTAACATAGTGTCTTCGATAAAGTCTGCCATCAACACTAACCCAAACGTTGTCCCTCAAACAAACTTGTTCCAGACATCTTTCTCTGTCTCTGAAACAAAAATATTACATTCTTCACTTAAAGCCACAATTTCATTTTCTTATCGAAGTATTTGAAGGGCAACGGCCCTCAGTCTCACTGCGTATCCTGCTTTTTCCAGGTCTGTTGTTTTGTCTCGCAACCATTTTTAAAAGTCATCAGTAGTTTCATCTCGTCAGGTCGTGCTGTACAGACTTGGTCAATGTCAGTCAAAAAAAACATTCTCCTCTTGTTTACGATAATCATATATGGCTCTCTGCATAATTTGATATTGACTTAGCCAATGTCTCACTTTGTTGTTGCCGTCAAATCTATAACATCTTCTTTTATTTCAACCCAGGATCTACAACTCCACAATTCCAATTTATATAAATACCTAAACTTATCCAAAAGTAATTCAAATCCACATCATAAATGACAAAAGTAATTACTATCAGACGGAGCGTGATCTTAAAGCTCGTCCCATGTTCTCTATCATCTTCTCATCAGATTCACTCAGCATTTGCCTTCTTTACAATTTGTCACTTGCCTTAACACATCTGTAATGAAAAAACACTCTCCAGAGGTTAAAGACACAATATACTCACTATTCAGGCGGAATAGCTGCCCTAAACTAACACCTACAAGACATAAAGTGCTGTCCCCATCACACACACTTATGCTAGACACACATACAGCATGTTAACTGCTCATTTACAATGTTCGCTTTTTTTTTTTTTTATATTAACTCTAAAAGTATAATATTTAAGGTTTAAATAAGATTTAACCTTCACATCTTTCTGTAGCTTTTATATAATTTTACATGGCCTTTCAAACCGTTTCAAATGTTCTATCTGTTCATTATTCATTTTTTTCTTTAGAAAAGTCAACTGGGTTGTTTTGGTTCATTATCATTATTTTGTTTAAGCTTGCCTTACCATGCCTGATAACAGAAAGGCAGACAGCGTCCCAAGTCCCTTCCTCCACTCAGCAGTCTCTCTTACACAAATAATATTTTCAAACAGCCTCCTAAGACTGAAACTTAATTAATCATAGTCTAGAACCCTTAATAGTTCACAAATGTTAATATACAAATGTTTAACTCAAATTAGAACCATTACAATAATCTAAAATACATTATGCTATGAGTATTTATAAGGTTATCTTTAGTTTGAATACTTGTATAAATTCTCAATTCACCTAACCTTTGTTATCCAAACTCTACAAAATCGGTCTTAATCTATAGCTATCACCATGTCTAACCTTCAGGAGTTAAAACCATCTTATAGACACATTAGTTCAAAATCAACACTTCTATAATTTTCCTTGCCCATAAGGCAACCAACATGTTCCTGATATAAATTAATAAGTTATGTCACTGTCTCCCCAACAAATAATGACAATCAGATGGTCCCAGCTGGCTCCTGAAAGCACATCTCCCATCAGCTCTTTATCTATAATTTCCATCAGACTTGTCACAATTGAAAACAAGCCATACAGTGAATTGCGGGGTTTTCTCTGGTGAGTGGTATAGAGGAACTTACATTCTCTCGGTCAAACAATGCTCTGCTGACCCCACAATGCTCTGCTGACCCCAGTGGCCTCTGGTAATCAGCGCTCAACTCTCATACCTTCTCACATATAACACCTCCATCCGGAGATGCAGTGTCCGGGACCCCCTGCGTTAGAATGTCTCCTGGCCAGGAAAATCATCCCGTCTTTGAGTAGCCACGTACCCACTGGTGACCCGCTCGCATCACACAATCAGTTTCTTCAACAGAACTCAGCTGTTTTTCTGGAGCTTAGGAAAGACACATTCAGGAGTCACCTCTATCTGGACTGCATGCCTAATAAATGTTAAGGGAGACAGGTTAATAACAACAGTATTTAATCACTCAAATCTGTTAGACCTGTCTGAATCAACAAAATCACAGTGAACTTTATTCACATCCATCTATTCAATGTACATCTATAGCATGGTCATAGGTCCTGTGTCATGGTGAAGGCTAAGATCAGACAAATACTCCTTTAAAGTCATTCAGTTTTACAATCTAAAATATTTAAGTACTAATTGCCCTCTGAATGGCAATGATTTCCTTTAACATGATTTCTTTTAACATCTGTGTCTATAATTTTCAACTGAAACACTGTGCTTTACTAAATAGCTTATTGTCATGACAGGCTAAGATAACAGCCTTCTGACATTGAATGAGACAGAGACTCTGAGGCCTTCAGGACTTGGTACACTTTTTTGTCATACTAAACATTCTCTACTTTATCTTTTACTTCTGGCAGCTTAAGGCATCTTTGCCAGAAATTACATACGCTTTTCAATCAAAGAATAATTTTATAGTTGTCTTTTGCCCATACATCAGGGAATTTAGACATTACAAATTTTCCACTCATATGAGTCTGCCACACTGGCAGTTTCAGTCAAGTCCCAAAGCTTATCTTTTGAAACCAAAACATCATCTTCTAGCTCCTTCATGGTCAACACCAAGCTGTTTGTTTAATCAGATCCCTTTCTACAAAATTGTTTTTACATTTAGCAACCCAGTGCTACTGCTTCTGCTTATTTGATATTAAATACAAATAGTTATTCTATTTCTCAATAAGGTTTCATTATAACCTCTCAATTTTAGTTGTCAGATTCTCAATTACAATCTGCAAAAAAAAATGTTTAAGCGTTTCATTAAAAGACAATCATCTTTTTAGTTACCTTTACAAATATTTTCCCTATCTGTAATTCTACATTTACTGGTACTTTAGTTATTTTCCTTTTAAAAGGATTTCCTTACGACTTCCATCTATCAACTTTCTTTTTTCTTTCAATCTACTTACGACTTCCATCTATCAACTTTCTTTTTTCTTTCAATCTACTTACGACTTCCATCTATCAACTTTCTTTTTTCTTTCAATCTACTTACGACTTCCATCTATCAACTTTCTTTTTTTTCTTTCAAAAGTAATTACTTAGCCCTTTTCACTTTCCTTAGCACTGCATTCACATTCTTAGTTCTTTCTCAGACGAAAACTTTAATATCGTCTTCAAATCCTGTTCTACTTTCAAACCCACATTAATACGTCACTTTCACATTCCATCAACTTTCTTTTCTACCTTTCTGAGTGGTCATTTACAGTTACTGCTAAACGCAGCTGACCACAATTAAAACATTCTCTGTCCCCTTGCCTATAGTTCGATTACCTTGAGCTTTCTAGCAGCTCCAGCTTACTGACACCCTTGAAGCAGTGTGTCCCAATCAGAATGTAAACACAGCTGATAAGCAGTTCTCTCTATTCTTTGACAGTCCACCAGTGGCGGATTCTATCACACTAGCCAAATCATAATCTTCATCATTATTGGCAGAACATTCATTTCCATAAACTGCACAAATGTATAAATTGTTTCTAAGCGGCTTCACAAAGTTTCTGTTTAACTTTAACACTTGTCCAGGGAAATTATCCCCGACCCATAATTTCCTTTATAAAACAGACAATGTCCTTTTTTTCCCTCAATGACTTAATATCAACAAAATATCCGACATTTTACATTATTGAATTTCAAAATCTGTCTTTACATCTCTCTAATTCGGTATTATCATCAACAACAGTGATTACAATAGCAAGTACACATTTAACACCCAGAAGCCGGGCTGAATAAGCACGCGCTGTTGCTGTACTCCCAGCATAGCTGGAGTCTTTAGGTTCAAAAGATAATGGTTGTCAAACCAAAAGTAAACATAATTTCACTCTTTATTTTACCATTAAAATATAGAATTGTTCCCCATTTTGCTAAATGAAACATTAATTATCTTTATTTCATGTTAATCCCTGTTAATCATACTCAATACCTTATTATTTTTAATCTGAACCTCACTTTTCATACCATTTCTTAATCTGACTTAACAGGCGTTCATATATAGTTCCATAAATTTTATCAGAAATGTTATTTTCATAACATACATTTTCTACAGTTGTTTTCTTCTCAAAATGGTTAGTCTGCAGATTCAACAAGTATTATCATTACTGTCTCTGTCCCACTTATCCTACTTACTGTTTTTTTTACAGAAACCAAAATATCATATTACTCAAATCTCAATCCTTCACAAAGAGGATCAACTTTTGTTACAAAAAAAATCTTCTGACATCTAATGTCATGCATCCATCTAATGGGTGAAAAATAAAAACCCTTCTATCAGTTGTATTCAATCTTACTATATGGCAATACATTCTAGCCAACAACTCATTGTCTTTTCACACTTTTACACACGTTGAACGCAGACACAACAACCTTTGTTTCTCTCTGCCCTGTTCAACTGATTCCCGCACCATCTTGTGGCGCTCAATATCATACATTTCTGCACTTAATTTTTATCTCATTTGACAAAACACCGGTGTACCAAATTTCGCAAGCTTGCTTTTAAAACATCCCCATACTTTGGCTGTTTCACTGTCTTCTGTGGATTTTCCTTTGCGCGCGTTCTCTTTATTTGTCAGACGTCTCTGAAACAAACCCGATCTTTTCTTTTAACCCAAGTCGGTTGGGTTCGCACTATTAGTGCTTCTCCTAATTAAGGTTTACCAAAAATCTGTTACGATTTTCTTGGCTCCCCTAATTAGTCTCAGCACCCAAAAATAACTTGCTCCGTGGTGGAACAATTAATTTTCAGGTACCTATCTGTATGAAATGTTTTGGTCTGTCACAGTTCTCAATTAATTCCAGATTATTTATCTGCTTGAAATATCTTGTTCTGTCACAGACCTCAATTAATTTCAGATCATTACCACAGAAAACAGTCCCCAGCCAATATGGTTCAATTTCACTCTTCCCCCAATTAAACTGAATTTAATTACCTTACTCAGAGATGTTGTTCTGTGCCACCTTGAGTTCTTTTGATTTCCAGTGGTCGATCCTCCCGGGGCTCTGACATCGGCCGGCCTCTCTCTCTCAAGTTTACGAGGTAGAGCTGGAACTTACTCAGTCCAGGTGGCCAAACACCGTCCGATCTCAGGTCCAGGAGGCACGTCCAAGGAATCCCACTATTCTGACACCAAATTGTTGTGGCAAAAATTCATCAAACAAACATCACTGCGTAAGGGAGACTCAGAGTCAAATTATAAATTAAAAGTATTTATTCTTGCAAGAATAGGAGCAGTCTAATACACAGTTGTTACCCTGTGCAGAAGAGTGACACACCCCCAGACAGACTGAACCAGCTTTTATCTAAGGGTGTATTCACACCTGCCTTGTTTGGTTCGATTGAATCGAACTCTAGTTCGTTTCCCCCCTTGGTGCGGACCTTTTGCGCAGGTGTGAATACAGCAATCGAACTCGGGTGCGGACCAAACAATCGAACCGAGACCCAGCTGAAGAGGTGGTCTCGGTACGGTTCCAAACGAACTCTGGTATGGTTCGTTTACGATGTGAACATGAACCGACCCAATATCGGCCCAATATCAATATCGACCCAATATTGTTCATTCAAGTGCGAAAGAGAATTCCATTCCGGCGCGCTGTCTGGCCACACGATACTGTTGCGCGTCTTTCTGCGCGTCGTGTGTGCATCATTGGCAGTGTTGTGCATGAACGTGTTCAATGAACGCGTTCTTATTTTCGCCGAACGCTGAACGAATCACTTTTCATACAATGAACGTGAACGAGAGATTTTTCGAGAGAACTCATCTGATTTTTTGTACATAGCATAGCCTATTTGTTAGGATTTTAGTATCATAATGATTCGGCTAATAAATGCATGCACAATTATCCGTGAACTTGATTTGAACAAATGCCTTTCAACTTGTGTGTGCAAAATTTAGAATTAAATTAATGTGCAGAAATTTGTACAAATAGAGAGTAGGATATGTAGGCCTACTATACTGTTGTAGCCATTTAAAAAAGCGCGTTTCATATTTGTTAAAATATTATAATGTTATTTTTTTTTCATTTATGTTGATTTATGAAAAGGGAACAGCACGACCGAGTAAGATGCGCAATATGAGACATGGAGCGGGTCAGACATGATTTTGACCGTTGAAGTTGAAGTTGTTATAGAAAGCCTTTCTTTAAAGTGATTTTCGTTTTGTATAAATTGTATCTTAATTTTAATGTATTTTTCATCAACCAATTGCCTGTATTTAATGAATAGGCCGACGAAACAAATATAACGGAGGCGCCCGCGCGCTCACTTGCATTGCACGTAGAGCACATCCTAACTTAACGAAACTCAGTGTATGCCTCACACAGACATGACAAATACATCAAATACACAAAGCTTGAAATGACTTTAAACGAAATAATTCAAAACGAAAAAAGAAAAAGGCTACTCTCTGATTATGTAATCCATTATTAGGCTTATTTATGTGCATTTCTCTCTATAAGCGCGTTCACACGGAGATGGCGATCGTCAACTTCATCTTTGCAGCCGAGTCGACACTTTTAGAGAAAACACTTGTTTATTAATAAAAATCAATACACGTGTCACCGGATTTACAGATGCACGCACACATATTATTTCGAAATAACGAGACAGTAAAAGAACAAATATTGCAGTCATTGCAATATTTGATCGCATGAACGTATCGTTACGAAACTCAGTATGGGTCATCAGTACAGCGCCCTAAAAGTACTCAAAAATTTATGAGACAGCGCCACCTTTTGGTCAAAAGTTATAATGAAATTTCCAAAAATGCTAATAACTTTTGAATAAATTTGCCTATAGTAATGACACTGATCTCAATAGATTCCTTGGGTTATGCTGAAAACATAGATACCAATTTTGCCATAGTCAATCAAAGTTCCTGTCCGCCATCTTTATTTTCTTTTAAAACCTACTTTTTCGAACTCCTCCTAGACCGAACGTCCGATTTTCACCAAAATCGGATCGTGTCATCTCCAGACTGTGCCGAGTAAAAGTTATGGATTTCGTGTCGATAGACAAAACCGTTTTCGTATACCGCAGTGGCAAAGTTGAGGCATGATGCCAAAATGACTATTCAGGCTTTATATCTGCAATGCCTTGACATATTGACACCAAACTTTGTATGTGTCATTGTCACTTCACTCTGACCACATCACATCAGTTTCGTAACTGCGCCACCTATTGGTCGAAAGTGATAATCATATTTTTAGTTATTGTATGTGATTTTTCAACCATTTTGCCAAAATTCATCTTCAAATGTCTTTAATTGCTCCTTGCTGCAGTGGGTCTCACACTCCCAGCCACTTTGGCATGTCTTGTCGTCTTGCTTGCGCTTGGCCCCGGTGATTGCTGCTTGCAGCTATATTTCTTCTTCTTCTTCTTTTTCTTCCGACTGGGCGTCTATGGCAGCCCATAGAAGCGTATGCGGGAAAGTTGTTTTGATTTGACATTCTGATAGAGGACATTCCCAACATCAAATACACCAATTTTGGTGTTTCTAACTCATTCCCTCTAGCGCCACCACCTGTCCAAAGTTTCAAAAATTGTATGCTAATAACTTTTGAAGCGTAAGGCCTATCAACAAAATAGTTTTTTCCTCTGATTCCTGAGCTCATGCCGATTCAATTGCACCCTATGACGTCATTTTCCGTCATAACAATATGTCCGCCATTTTGAATTGTCCAAAAAACCTACTTTTGCGAACTCGTCCTTGACGGTTTGTCCAATTCTCACCAAAATTGCACCAGATCATCTTCAGGCAGTGCCGACAAAAAGTTATGGAATTCAAGTTGATTCGCTTAACCGGTTTTGATAAACGCACAAACTAATTTTACGTAGCACTTGCGAAAATAGACGTAAGGCTGTATCTCCGCAGCGCTTTATCGTATTCTGACCAAACTTGGTACATGTCATCACAAGCATGACTTGAAGCTTCATGCAGTGTTTCGGCGCAGCGCCACCTACTGGTCCAGAGATATGAAAAATTGCTATTTTGGCTTATAACTTCTGAACGGTTTGTCCAAGAATCCTAAACGTGGTCTCGTTAGATTCAGGGCATCATTCCGAGTCGACTGATATCCAATTTTTCCAGATCGGCCATTTTGTCTGTCGGCCATTTTGAATTATGTGCTAAAATGCTGTATTTTTTGAACGCATGAACGAAATGTTACGAAACTCGGTATGAGTCATCAGTACAATGCCCTGAAGGAGCCTGAGAAGTTTCGAAACAGCGCCACCTAGTGGATCATTTTTTTTTCAAATGCTTATAACTTTGGGTGTGGTCGACTTATTCTCACGGGAGTCATCTCCTTAGACTCCTGAATCGTTGCCGAGTCCAACGATACCAGACTTGCCAGGTTTCGGCATATGGTTTGTGCAGCGTTGTAATTTAGCGCTTAAAAAACTTTTAGCGATATCTTCGTAACCGCTCGTCCGATCGAGACGAAACAACCGTCAGAAGTTTGTAAACATAGGTCGATAGCTAAACATCAAAGCCCAAATATCAAAATATTGATCGTAAGGGGTAGTAAAATTCAATCAAAGTCACGTGTCAGTCGTTTTTGACGTGTTTTTTCACATAAATGTCTATAATGTTGAATCTAATTGAGATATTTTCACCAAAATTGACACACAGATGCATGGGCTCAGTCTGAGGACACACAAGAAAAACTGTGGGATTGAGCCTCTTGGTGGCGCTAAAACTAAACAAAACATGAAATTCCCATTGACTTCAATGCAGTTTAGTGATGTAAAATGCTATACTTAACAAATGCATTGCTGTAACATTATGAAACTCAGTATGTGCCATCAACACCATGTCCTGAAAGTACTCAACAGATTTAAAGACAGCGCCACCTTTTGGTCAAAAGTTGTAACAAATTTTCACGAAATGCTAATAACTTTTGAATAAATTTGCCTATAGTAATGACACTGATCTCAATAGATTCCTTGGATTATGCTGAAAACATAGATACCAATTTTGCCATAGTCAGTCAAACTTCCTGTCCGCCATCTTTATTTCCTTTTAAAACCTACTTTTTCGAACTCCTCCTAGACCGAACGTCCGATTTTCACCAAAATCGGATCGTGTCATCTCCAGACCGTGCCGAGTAAAAGATATGGATTTCGTGTCGATAGACGAAACCGTTTTCATATACCACAGCGGCAAAGTTGAGGCATGATGCCAAAATGACTATTCAGGCTTTATATCTGCAATGCCTTGACATATTGACACCAAACTTTGTAAGTGTCATTGTCACTTCACTCTGATCACATCACATCAGTTTAGTAACTGCGCCACCTATTGGTCGAAAGTGATACTCATATTTTTAGTAAATGTATGTGATTTTTCAACTATTTTGCCAAAATTCATCTTTAAATGTCTTCAATTGCTCCTTGCTGCAGTTGGTCTCACACTCACAGCCACTTTGGCATGTCTTGTCGTCTTGCTTGCGCTTGGCCCCGGTGATTGCTGCTTGCAGCTATATTTATTATTATTATTATTACTGCAAGTGACAATGTTTTTTTCAGTTCATAATCAATTATCGTTTAGCTGCAACTTCTACAACACAACAATGTTAAAGCTTCATTTCTCTAAGTTTTCCTTCTACCGCTGTGATTTCCAGGTGCTGAAGATGAACAAGATGACCAGGAGTGAGGATTGCTCTGATCGGGAAGACAGGAAATGGGAAGAGTGCAACAGGAAACAGTATTCTGGGAAGAGATGAGTGTGTGAGTGAATTAAGACTAGATGCAGTCAGGACCGTGTGTGAAAAGAGAGTTGGTGAAGTTGATGGTCGATCCGTCACTGTTGTTGATGCTCCAGGTCTCTTTGACACGACACTGACCAATGATCAAGCAGTAAAATAAATATTGAGATGTGTTTGGATGTTGTCACCTGGACCTCATGTGTTCATCATTGTGTTGAGTTTGGCCAGATTTACAGCAGAGGAGATGGACACAGTAGATCTGATGATGAAGAAGATCTGTTGTGGTCTAAACGTTGCATTGGGGAAAAAAAAAAAGTGTGTGTGTGTGTGTGTGTTGAGTTTGGGACGTCCGCTCATCTGCTGTGTGCCAACAACGGTTAGTCGGCCTGCCAGTTTATGCTTGTGAGGGTTCCTGGAACATATTATATCATTCTAGTGTTGACTCTTTACCTGTGTGTAACTAAAAGATATCGTGAACGCAGGCATTTACTTCATTTTCTGATGGTCATTAAAATGTATTGTATAACTTCTTATTAGCTCTGTTCAGTTGATCATGGTTATCTGGGAAATGAGCGGGAAATGCCTTTTTATTGTGTATATATTTCTCCAGTTTCTGGTCAGAGAGGAGCTCAAGGAAGTTTGTGTTGTTGCTTCTTTTCTGTTATTATTTTACTCTCTCCTGAAGAGTTATTTCCATCTCTTGTTAACCTTTTTGATACATGAAGGAAATAAATCCTTTTACTTTTCCTTAAAGTTGTGTTGTGTTTTCACTCTGAGGCTGAAGTGTGTTCTGCACATATTTGTACATCTCTACGTTATCATACTTTCCTTTGTTACCTCTCCTCCCGACCCCTAGACTGGGAGAGGAACGCGTCACGGATCGCTCTGAGACTTTAGGAAGATCCAAGCGCAGCTTCACTGGAAAATACAGAATCGTAGTCATATGCCAGACAAAGAGTCAAAACACTCCAAACAATCCACAGTAAAAACACAAGAGAGAGCGCTCAGACGTGCAGTGGGACAACATCTAAACCTGGCTGAGAAATGACAGAGAGAACATGGTGTACATAGGCTGAGACAAACAATAATGACACACAGGTGAAAGCAATAATTCATGAAGAGGATTATGGGACTGAAGTTCATGGCTGAGGGGCGACGGTCAGTAGGATACTACGGTTCATGTGCTCCATCGCGAGCTTAAGAGAAATAAGTGGATTTTGTGTGTATATGTAACCCCTCTTTGTAATGTCTTCTGCCTCATTAAATCTCTCGGATGCCGTCAGGTTTGTGGTAACAGCAGGTTTATTCCACATCTGCATTCATAACAAAGGACAACAGTGAATAGTCATCTCATGTAGACAAACAGCGCATGCTCTGTCTCAGAGAAAATCCTCCGTTGCTTTTTTTTAGAGATTACTGTATGTACTGCTCTTAAAGCTCAATACAAAAATAAAGTAGTTTGACACATTGATCGTATAGTGGATTTAAACTCATATAAACTAAATAATTAAAACACACCAAATTGTTCCCCTTAGTCTTGCAAGGAGGAACCAACATAAAACAATGTAATTATACAGATTTCCTACAGTTACCTTTCCATTTAATATTAACAGTTATTTGTAAACAATTATGTAACTTCGTTACAATCCAGGAGGCAGACAAACAGCAGAAAATACCTCAATCTTATGTTCAAACATTACAACACTTTATAACAACATACATAACATACCTGCATTCATGACAAAGGACAACAGTGAATAGTCATCTCATGTAGACAAACAGCGCATGCTCTGTCTGGAAAGACGGCATCATGTTAATATTAGCTAGCTAGCTAGCTATACTGGAGAGACTTTCTATCGGCTATAAAGCACATGACCAGATGGTTGACTTTATAAAAACATGGCGAAATTAAACAACAACACATATTATTCAATCAAAGAAATCTAGCTAAACTTTTACATGCTTTTCAAGTGAGTTAGCATTGTTTAGTCCACGGACATTCACAAACACGTTACCTCAGAGAAAATCCTCCGTTGCTTTGAGGATTACCCATAATCCTTTGTCATTACTAGCGTTCGTTGCAGGTACAACTTTATGACAGCAGGTGGCACTATAATCCCATTTAGTAGGATTTAACCTGAACCTTTTTAACTATGTTACATATACACCTCTAGTCCAAAGATGAATCTGCTTTCCACGTCGAAGAGGACATGAATCTGCGAACAAAGGAAGGTTAACGACAGATTCACTCAGTAAAGTGTTGTATTTGACGAGTCTGGTGGGTCGTTTAACCCCTTATATTGGCCATTACATATTTAAAACCGTAATATCCTATACTAAACCTAAACCAATCCTGACAAACTATATATCATTTGAAAGATTACAATCTCTAGTTTACATATTTGGTGACTGATTTTCAAAAAATACATTACAGAGGAGCAGATATAATAATATTATTTAATATCACCAACATATGAATACTAAAATGAACACAGTTCATATTCAGATTCGATCTACTGCTTGTCGTCTTGCATTACACAACATAAATTAATACTTTGTGACTTTTTGCATTTCTCAAGAAGTCTGTTTAGTTAACAATAACTATACTTCCAATCATGGAACCCTAGGAAACTGTCCCTGGCTCCGGTCTGGCCATTTAGACAGTTCTTTCGCTGTGGGAATGTGTTACGGGTGATCTTTTGTGGACTTCTGGCAGAGGGATGAACTTACTCTCTTCCAGTGAACAAACGTCCAACCCACTGACTGTAGAGGGCACAGACTCCCGGCTCGTGGTGCGGAGAAGAATATATGTAATGTGTAACACACTTGATGCTGTTTGTTGCGTATGGAGCCGTTTAGATTCTGTGTGCAGTCTTTACTCAGATGTCCTCCTCTGGTTACACCAGAAACATTCTGTCTAATAAATAAACTCACGTCCACTGTTGCAGCAGCAGAGTTAGAGAGTAATGTAGAGTAATGTTTCCTCGTAAGATCCTCTGTGCAGAGCTTGCGCTCGGGTTCAGTGTAAAGAGGAGCGTGATCCGGCGCAAACGTTCCCTAATCCGCCGTTATAATAGCGATCCGCCGTGGAACAAGCGCGCCGGCTCTTAAAGGGAATGTGAGAGGACGCTCTGATTGGTTTATTTCACGTTACGCCCAAACCACACCTATGAGTAATGAAGCGACTTTTTTTCTTTTTTGAAGCGACACAGATTTGCCTTGAGATTCCCAAGATCCGCCCACAAAGTTACTTGCATTTCGCGTTTGATACTTGCGTTTCAGATCGTTAAAATAGGGCCCTAAAATAATTAATGTTAAGGTCTGAATGGAACCCATGAGCATAAACACAGAAGTACTTTATTAATTATTAGTGCAGAGATGGGGTTTGGGGCTGGGTCCGTGGGGATGAGAACAGGAGACGAGGGTAAGGAGAACGCAGAAGACTAAAGGTGGGTCAAACAAACAATTTAATTACGTACACTATGCACGTAATTGTGTTATTTATGCAAATTAGCACATAGTAATTCGATTATGCACCATTTGTCCATGTTAACAAACAATTTAAAAAAACTTGTAACACAGCCACGTCCAAGTCATCTGAGGGCGCGGGCGCTTCCTTCTGTGTGACGTGTGCGCAGACTGGTGCATAGATATATATACACTAGATGTCGCATTAAAGCCATTCGTTCCAATGAACTGCCGTAGCCAAGGCGACATCTAGTGTATATATATATCTATGCACCAGTCTGCGCACACGTCACACAGAAGGAAGCGCCCGCGCCCTCAGATCACCTGGACGTGGCTGTGTTACAAGAGGTAAAAACTATATAAATACTGTTCGTTTTCTCACACAAACCGCTCGTTTCGTGTCTTAGGCCATCAATGTGTACTTACGATGGGGAATTGTTGAATTTGGACGATGGGGAATTGTTTTAATTTGGACTTCTCTGTGCATGCTCTTTGAGACAGTGACCATAGACCTGCATGATATGACTGTCAGACAAGAACGGTTTGACCTAAAAATATCAAAATTGAAACTACTGCGGAAACAAAGACATCTTGGATGCCCTTGAGGTAAGATAAAACATACCAACATTTAATTTCAAAGTGAACTATCCCTTTAAATAATCACTGAACTGCAGAGATATTTATAAGTTATCAGATCGGAGCTAGATCAGATTGAGGCGATATTCGCCGTGTTCGGTTAACGTACGATTTTTTTTATTTTTTACATTGAACGTTGTTATTAATATTGCTTTAATGTGTGCGCATTTTCATGTTCTCATGTTCACGTTAAAGAGCTAACTAGGCCCAGATTACATCATTCTAAAATCTTTAAATGTTTGAGAATATCTTAAAAAAGTAAGGTTTCAGCTGTCTGACACATGTAGTGGAGAAAAAAATACAATATTTGCCTTTAGAGTCGAGAACTAATACAATAATACTCAAGGAAAGTAAAAATATATCACATTTATGCCAATGAAACTTGCAGGATATTAAATCCCTGTCAGTATGTGTGCTAATATTTTGAACACTGTCCCTCATCACATCAATACTTATTGTGGGTGCATAAGCACTGACATGTGGTCAGCCTATGCTGTTGTTATTGTCATAGCCCTGTCATAAGCTGTGTCTTTTGTTTTAGATTCTGCATGTTGTATTCCCCCTTTTCCCCACAGAGAGACAGTCCAGTGTACACCCTAGGACAAACTATTGAGGACACAACATCAGTCCTGTCCAAAACTTATAGCAAAAGGTTGCAGGCCAAACATAAGTTGTCTAGCCCCAAAAAGGTCTCAAGATTGTTTTATTTTTTTTACTGAAACCCCAAAACTAGCATCTGCATTGCAAATGTAAAAAAAAAAAAAAATTGGCTGTCCACTATAAAGGTGTTGCTTCAGGATAAAATAAAACAAAATCCTTATTACATATAACTTTGCAAATGAATTACTACATTTAGAAATTACTTAAAATACTTAAAATGAATCATCCAAAGTTAGGGGTACCTAATAATCTACAATTTCCCCTTGATCTTGACAGGATTAGTCACTTTTCATAGCCAAGTACAAGCAGTCTTGTTGTTTATGTTGCTCTGCCTGTTTTTACTTCTGGTAAAGCTTATATACAAGTCTATATCTGTTTACCCGGTTTAATGCCATTAGCTATTATCCACTCTGCCATTATTTCCGAGCTTACTGTTTTGGGCAAACTGAAAATCTTTTTTTTTTTTTACTCTTTTGCTTCCTAGAAATGCCAAAACTCTTAGTACAATGGGACTAAGCCCACGGGAACAACTGGCATCACCTTCCAGCATTCAGGACACTGAGAGTATGCTGTTCTCCAGACCACTACTGTAGGAACAGCTAACAGCAAGGTACGATTAAAATACCAACAAATAAACGCAAAGAAGAACCGCATTCATGCACAAAATGGCGGCTAGCACAACACAGCATTCTGAAGCCTTTGTTTTGATAATGGGTTGTCTGAAAATAATAATAGAAAAAAACAAAGGCGGCGTGTGTGGAGAACCTGACTCTCTCCGACATGTTCCCTGTGTTGGTCTGTTGTTATCGTCGTTGCTGTAACTGCGTCGTCAAGTTCTGTGCTCCTATTGGTTCTTGATTTGACCGTCGTCTTGAAAGTCATCACACTGCAGGACAGTGGCTCAACATTTCTGACACTGCCAGATTTTTAACGAAGGACAAATTTTATCGTAATGATCATTAATCGGCTGTTGGCGATGGATAAGTTCACTTCAGAATTAAAATTTCCTGATAATTTACTCTCCCCCATGCCAAGATGTTCATGTCTTTCTTTCTTCAATCAAAAAGAAATCATGTTTTTTGAGGAAAACATTCCAGGATTTTTCTATATAATGGACTTCAATTGCAACCAACGGGTGCAAATCAGGTCCAAATCAATGCAGCTTCAAAGGGCTTCAAAAGCTCTACACGATCCCAGCCGAGGAAGAAGGGTCAAACCATCTGTCATTTTCTTTAAAAAAACAACAACATTTATATACTTTTTAAACACAAATGCTTGACTTTGGTGTTCTGCTTCTGCACAACCTATTACGTTTTCAGGATCAGGGACAGAGCCGTCATTGAAAAGCCAGTATTCATCTATTGCCGCTTTTATAAAGGAACATGAGGTCTCACTTTGCAATAGTGAATTGTTAAAGCGCCATCTTGTGTTTTTTTTATAGTTTGATGTGGTAAAGACCACATCTACTGGGGCATGATCAGAGAGAACAATATTCCCAATTGAAGCAGATCGTGCAAAGACTAAATCAAACGCTCTACACAAAAATGAATGTTAATTTAGTGTGTTTTATGTTATTATAATTAGGATGTCCTTAGATAAATGTTATGAAACTAAAATGCTTTTTTCTTTGTCTTTTGTACAGATGCAGTGATCCAGAAATGTCCTGGATCCACCAGGGGCCAACTAGGGGTAGCTATTGATCAAACGGTCACATCCAAAAACACTCAACAAACATGAGAAAATGACCAGGCTGTATCATATACCTGTTAATGGATTCTCCTGTTCTGGGCTTGTTTTATGTATTGTTGTAATATTGTATTTGTATTGTTAGGGGGGTAACAGTTATAAGACCCGAGACCAGATATGATGAAAGAAGACCAGGAGTCGTGAGGTTCAATCAAAAAGATAAAAATTTACTGAAGAATAGTTTGCAGTTTCATCGGTAGAGCGAGCGTCAAAGTCTCACGAGGAGGTCGCAAGCCAACTCTACCTTACACAAAATAATACACCAATTATACCATTTTGCAAGGGCAAGCATCGCATCATCATACATCTGATTGGCTAAGAGAATATAAGACCATAAACAATTTCACACATGTGAGCAGATAAAAGGTGCCTATCGCCATTAGTTAGGATAGCTGTCGCCAATCCTTAGATTTAGGTCAGCGTTGACCTCGCAGGTTAGAGGAGAGCGTCGATGAGGCTGAGCGCGGGGTCCCAAATGCCTACGTAGAAAGTCAAACACACACACACATAACACCACCAAATAACATCGCCAAGGCCGAAGAGTGCTTGAGCTTCGTATTATCAGTTAGCCAAAACATAGCTCCTCAGGAAGAAAGGGAGAGAAATTGCATTGCTCTCTAGAGAAAATATATAATTTCACAAGCACAAAAGATTATAGCAATGATTATGTGATAATGCATATACTTGATTATTGATTATTATAAAAGTAAGGTAAGCATTCAAAAGGATATGGAATGAAATATATATATAACTGACTGAAGAGACAAGGGATTTTGACCAACCCTTCAGTCCCCCGTTTTAGACCTATGTGGGGCCCAATACCGCCACGTCTGGTCTAACAAGTGAGGTCACTACGGAAGGTGGAGTGGTGACAAATGCTTCCCTGGCGGGTCACAAAAGTCTCTTCGCCTCTTTACGGACATGCTGGAAACTAAAAATTCCAGTCCCCATTCCAAGGCTCTCCCACCTTCCACTCACAACAGGGCATCAATGTTGTTATTTCTCAGTTTATCGCTCAGGCGGTTTGTCAGCTTGATCAGTCTGCTTTCCTCCTCGGCAGGATTCAACTTACTGCAAGCAGACCTGCAAATATATGAGAAGAAGAAACGAACACACAAAAACATAGAAGAGCCAACCCACGCCTCCACTTCTATCCCACCGACCTTTTTGCATAATGAGGGTATTACCGGGATAATTTGGGGAGTGACCAAGCCAAAAGGTCACCGTCTCATTTCCGTCCAAGCGATAGCAGCGATCATTAACGTTCTGATACATGGTTGGAATTAAATTTAGACCCTCAGTTGAATTTAGGCATGGGTATTGAACCCATGATGGACGGTTATAAATCTCCTCACAATCCCAGTGAGTGGAGAACGCATGGAGTCTACCGGTCCAAATTGAAATCTGAATACATCAGGAATGATAAGGCTATTATAATCAAAGCCACAAACGAGAGAGGGAGTGCCAATCGAATGATGGCCCACCTCACTTTCAGTCGTTTGGTATTTCGCACTTCTTCCTAAAGAATTAGCAGCTTCAATATATCGTCGGATTCCGCCATCTGTAATGATAAAACATTGTTACAGAATTTTTACACTATCACACATATAAATGACAGACCTTTACGAGACAGTTCGTTATTATGATGCGGTGATTTGGTTGGAACCCTTATCGAGTGGTTTCACCTGTGACCAATGTCTCCAGACAGTACCCAGAACCCCTCTGTCAAGTAAAACAGATGTATTAGTTGTCAAGAGCACCTGGAAAGGTCCATCAAATTTTGGACCTAGAGGAGAAACAATCTCTCTTTGCAACATTACATTGTCACCTATTTTAGGCAAGGCAGGCATGTAACGACCTGTCATTATTTCACAAGGGCTGATCTGAGTAGTTTTGTTAGGACTGGCTCTCATACTTAAAAGAATCATTGGAACAGCTGCGTGCCACCCTTTCCCCCACTCCAACAATCTCTTTCTCAATGACGTTTTGAGTGTTCTGTTTGTACGTTCAATGGAGCCGCTAGACTGAGGCCTAAACGGGATGTGGAAGTGTTGCTTCACTCCCATCAGTTTCATGACATTTTTCATTACCTTTCCCGTGAAATGTGTACCCTGATCTGAATCAATTTGTAAGGGTAAGCCCCATCTTGGGAAAATTTCATTCAACATTACTTTTGCGGTTGCGTCTGCGGTGCAGTTTCTCAGTGGAAATGCCTCCACCCATCTGGAGAAAAGATCAACAATCATTAGAATGTATGTGAACCCTCCACTAGGGGGCAATGGACCTATGAAATCAATTTGGAGGTGTGTCCACGGACCCTGAGGTCGAGGGGCATGTCCTAAGGGAATTTTCAGCTTTGAGGAAGAATTAACCTTAAGGCATACTAAACATCTCTTACAGAAACCATTGCAAGAAGCCCTCAGCTTTGGCCACCACCAGGTTTTTTTAAATCATTGCATGTAATTTCTCAGGCCCTGCATGTGCCAACCCATGATACAAGGACATTAGTTCGGTTCGAGCAGAAACAGGGCAAACAAATCGTCCATTAAATTTCCAAAGTCCTTCATAATTTTTCTGTGCTCCTAACATTGTCCACTGTACTATCTCTTCAGGGTCATCCTCTGCATAAAGTTCAAAAATGTCTCTGGAAGTCTCATTCTCCTGAATGGAAAGAGCCATCACACATGTTTCAGTCAGTTTTGCAGCCTCTCTGCCCACTCTGCATAGTCACATATCAACAGGCACGGATGTTGCCCTGCCATTGAAACAGGAATAGGAGCAGAATAATATCCTACCATCCCATACGAGTTCCGGCCCGGAACCTTTTGACCCAGAGCAGCGGAGTAAGACCGGGTCCCCACCCATGTCCATAGGTGGAAAGGCCTGCTTGCATCGGCATGTCGTAATGCTGGGGAGGAAGCAAGAGTTTCTTTGATACTCACGAAAGCCTCCTCCATCTCCTCAGTCCAGTCGATCAAATCCGATCCAGGTCTTCCTCCTTTCAGTGCCTCTGTGAGTGGTTTAGAGAGTTTAGTCTATTCAGAAACATACTGGCGGCAGTAATTCAAAAGACCCATCACTTGCCTTAAACCAGTGACAGTGTTTGGCTTTGGAAGTTCAATAATAGCTTTAACTCGTTCGGGGGGGATGCGTCGGCCACGCACCCCCACAATCTGTCCCAGATAAGTCACTTCAGGTAATGCTAGCTGTGCTTTCTTCAAGTTCACTTTGAATCCCCCGTTTTGGAGGGCCTTCAAAACAGTCTGAATAGTTTCAGCTCCCTCTCGTGCTTAATTTCTCAAAGGGTATTGTCTTTTGGCTTCATGCAAGGGACCTGGAATGCTCAGAGGCTGAATCTGTGCCAGACCACAATCATATTTGTCTTTTGCCCATACATTTGGGAATTTAGAAATTATAAACTTCAGCGATACTCACAGAATCAGCCACTGCACATCTCTCCTCATGGTGGGGGCCAGTCTGAGATAAGCGAATTGTTTCATTGCAGCCAAGCACTAGCTTATTTTTAGAAAGCAAAACATCAGCTTCAAGGTTTTTCAAAATGTAAACACCAATAATTGTCCCTACAGTGTTTTCTCCTACCCAAAATTCAGTCTAATATACATTTTCAGAGTTAGAAATGGTTAGAGGGACAGAAACAGATTTGTGATACACCTGTTTGCCATTTAGACCTTCTATATACAAAGTTTCAGAAGTGATTTCAAGATCGATTGGTTACAACAGCCACATTCAACAGTCCGCGCACCTCAGTATAGGGTCCATCATACTGGTTCTCAGTCTGACCGGCTAAAGCTGCCGCCTGAACAGTCTGAGAAGAGATGGTGGGGGCGGAGGGAGCACGAGAGACCGTCTCACATTTCGCAGCTCTCTCAGCCTGATCACACACTGCCTTTAGACCTTCACTCAAACTACACAGATCAGATCCTATCTCTCGTCCGATAATTTTTGTCATCCTATCAAGCTGGACCACCCATTAATCATGTCAGGGATTGCTTTTTCAGGAGTAATTGGTATACCACCCATCTTACATATCCATGAATAGGCAAACACGGATAAAAATTTGATTTTATCAGCTTCCTTTTTTGTTTGCAGCAAGTCTAACTGCTGTGTGATTTTTCCAATCAGAATCAAACCCCTGACTGACCATTTTCTTTATCAGTCATTCTTATTGGTCACAGATGAAAAACCACCACAGGAAAAAATTTAGTAGCCACAACAATAAAATTGGCGGAAAAATACGTTTAGCAACAATAGTGAGACTTCTACACAATGAAACTGCAAATTATGTTTCGCTTCCCAAGTCACATAAAACTGGTCTATGCCAATTTGGGTCAGACTATATATATATTTATTTGTTTGGGACCGTTCCTGATGCATCCCTGGCAAACAACCCTATATTTTACTATTTTAATTTTATTTTATTGATTTAACTAACATCTTGTTCCCTATCTGCCTGAATCACTAACTTCGGGGATCCCCTATCTGAGATGGAAGAGATTGATCAGGTTTTGCGGTGCCACTGGACCTAATCCAGGGACGCCCTCTGCTGGGGTGGTGTACCACACCCGTATTGCCCCACTGGGCCCCCACAGAGTGCGTTTCACTTTTGCTGTTTTAAACAAAACAGCAACCCTTTATACTCTCGTAGTATAAATAATCTTCACTCGCCTCGTCGGAGTGAAGCTCTCCCGTTCCCCTTCAAAATCTCTTCCAATCAGACAGCCCTAATAATTAATAAAATCTCTTTCTACCTTGTTTGCTGATTTGCCAGAGATGTCACCACAGAATGGTTTCCCGCCAATCCTCCACCAAACTGTTAGGGGGGTAACAGTTATAAGACCCGAGACCAGATATGATGAAAGAAGACCAGGAGTCGTGAGGTTCAATCAAAAAGATAAAAATTTACTGAAGAATAGTTTGCAGTTTCATCGGTAGAGCGAGCGTCAAAGTCTCACGAGGAGGTCGCAAGCCAACTCTACCTTACACAAAATAATACACCAATTATACCATTTTGCAAGGGCAAGCATCGCATCATCATACATCTGATTGGCTAAGAGAATATAAGACCATAAACAATTTCACACATGTGAGCAGATAAAAGGTGCCTATCGCCATTAGTTAGGATAGCTGTCGCCAATCCTTAGATTTAGGTCAGCGTTGACCTCGCAGGTTAGAGGAGAGCGTCGATGAGGCTGAGCGCGGGGTCCCAAATGCCTACGTAGAAAGTCAAACACACACACACATAACACCACCAAATAACATCGCCAAGGCCGAAGAGTGCTTGAGCTTCGTATTATCAGTTAGCCAAAACATAGCTCCTCAGGAAGAAAGGGAGAGAAATTGCATTGCTCTCTAGAGAAAATATATAATTTCACAAGCACAAAAGATTATAGCAATGATTATGTGATAATGCATATACTTGATTATTGATTATTATAAAAGTAAGGTAAGCATTCAAAAGGATATGGAATGAAATATATATATAACTGACTGAAGAGACAAGGGATTTTGACCAACCCTTCAGTATATAATAGTGATGGGAAGTCCGCTTCTTTTCCGCGAATCGGTTCTTTCGGATAGTTCGGTTCTTTCGACCAGTTTCAATTAACTGGTTAAAAAAAAAACACACAGTTCACCAGTTGTTTTACGTCCTCACCTAATGACGTCAATTCTATCATCCCAGTGGATAAAAATAAATTCAGATAAAGGCATTTGTAATCATAACGTCAGTTAAATAATAGTAATCATCGTCATAATCATCTTGGATACGTTTATTACATTTACGCTGCGGCTTTGCAAATGAACCCTGTACAGGCAATGTGCAAACGCGGATGTTTTACATGTCTAAACAATAACCTATTGTTACGACCCGGCTCCAAGCCATAACAAAGAGGACAATTCACAAAATGGGTTTACGTGAAGAAAAATATAAGTTTATTTAAAGTTAAACAAATAATGTCTAGGGTCAAAACATAAGGAAATGATAACAAATATCCATACAACATCAAATCAATAAATGGTTGGAAATGGGATTGGTAGAGTGGTGGAAATCATAATGGGAACACAAACTCAATAACCCACCCTTCACACAAAGACAAAAAACAAAAG
Organism: Phoxinus phoxinus; assembly: GCF_949152265.1. Classification (NCBI taxonomy): domain Eukaryota; kingdom Metazoa; phylum Chordata; class Actinopteri; order Cypriniformes; family Leuciscidae; genus Phoxinus; species Phoxinus phoxinus. The sequence goes on from NC_136876.1 coordinate 907,515, forward strand.
ATGAGAGAGCCTGAACAAAATCCAGGAGATCCTTAAATAAGTTGCCACAGGTGCAGCTGATCTTCAATAAGGCAACTCCGCCCACAGAGGAGGAATTGGACCTAGAATTCACTCAAAAGAAACTAGTGTTAAAAACAGGGGCAAGACCGTAACACCTATAAAGTGAATAAACTGGTCTTCATCAATTTTATTTTATTTGTTATTAAATAAAAGTACATTTAGCCGAATTCGGCCCCTCATTTAAGTCCTCGGTTCACCCGTGCTCATGTATCAGCACAGCATCAGTTGGCTGAAGGAAAGTTCGGTTCAGAGACCGTGTTATCACGCATGCTCAGCTCATCGGTTCATCGGTTCTCAGTATGTCGAACGTGTCCGAAAGAAACAGTTCTCGGTTCTGTCCTGGTGATCCGAGAACCGCTGTACCTGTGCGTTCAGTAGTACGCTCATGCTCAGTATCAGCTGCTCGTGCTCATCACTTCTCTCAGCACAACATGTCAGTGAACTGTTGGAGTTACTGGAGTAAAATACTCCGGGATATTGTTCATTTAGAGTCAGAGGGACTGTCAGGCATGTCGGAAAGTGAGCAGTTGTGGATCCGATCAGCCCTGACGCAAGACTGGTTCGACCGGTTCGACCGGTTCACTAAAAATAACTGGTTCAAAAGAATGATTCGTTCACGAACCGGACATCACTATATAATATAATTGTGTGTTCAGTGTTCAGTAGTTTTCTAATTTTGCGCAGCTTAACAATTTTTCTTTTTAAATTAAAACTGTTTTAATAAAGTTTTAATGTTTTAACTGTTTTACTGTATTACTTCTTTTTTGCTAACTGCAGCGTCTAACATTTAAGGCTTAGCCATGTCATGTGCATTGCATTGCAAGTGTGCAAGTACACGTCCATAACCTATATGTTAATATGTAAGAAATTAATGAAAGCATGTTTTTTACATTTGTTTAGTTTACATCATAAATTATAATATTTTGCATATTAATATACATAATATAAGAACATAACATATTCAAAATATATGTGCACACAATGTTTTTATATATTCCATATACATTTATCAAAAATATATTTTATATATATATTTCATTTTTTAATATATAATATATATTAAGACTATATAAAAGACATATTAGGGACATATATAATATATATTAAGACTATATAAAAGACATATTAGGGACATATATAATATATATTAAGACTATATAAAAGACATATTAGGGACATATATATATATATATATGTGTCACATGTATGTATGCAATATGCTATGAAGTTTGTATATTGAACATGTATACAAATAAATATATGTCATGTATATTGATAATTATATATGTGACATATATGTAAAAGACTGTATTATACATACATAAAATATATGGGCTAGCTTTATATGTCAATATATGAAATTGTTCCATTTTCTAATAGGTTTTATATATGGGCAGATATATATGTACATACAGTATATGTTTTCACTTTCTATGTGGATATATTTAATATATGTATATTTCATATGTGTACATATATACATTTCCGTATGGAACAAAATGTTCAAAAGGGACCATCAAAATAAAGTGAAACTAAGGAACACATACCCACAACAACTAGATGGGTCTAGACGTTATCTGTAGAAACAGCTTTGGGGAAGTGCTCGATCTTGGCAATGAAGCTTCAGAGCGTCACCGCTGAAACACGCCTTAGTGTGTGTCGTTTACATCATTAAATCATCGTTCGCTGAGAGCAGAATCACTCTGCTGGGAGAACTGGGAGAACACAGAAGCCAGCTTTGATGAAAACTCAACTGGCTTCATTGCAACTGGTGTTTCTAGAGGACCGACGAGGTAACAACTCAATGCAGTTCTGCTGACACTATGACAAAATTATATTGTCATTTTAATCCACATTTTATATGAAGACTATGACTTAACAGTTTCACACGGGATATTGTTTAAGATTATAAAATATGCTAAAAACTCGCAACTCAAATTGAATGCTCGTTTTGGTTTCCAAAATCAGATGTAATACTTTTTTTTACTTTTTTTGTTCTAAAAATAATCAAATAAACATTTACACAGATGTAATAAGGTCCAGTTTATTATATGTTAGTTATTATAGATATTATGACATGAAAAGGTTTGTGTTCAGTATCATTATTTCATTATTTACATCAAGTTTCTCAAACCCGATGGCGTTTACGACTGAAACCTGTCCCACTGCACCGCTGTCAGTCTGATGATGAAGACGAGAGGCACAGAAGATCAGATATGATCTGTGTATGATTGAAACCTCTCCCACACTCCCCCTACTGTTGCATTTCACACTGCTCACTGAGGAAGTGTCTCATCTCTCATATAGGCTCTTTCACCAGCGTGCTTGGGATTTTTAGTCTATGAAATTTCCAAAATTATTTCCTCAATATATTTTAGGAGTTGGGAATATTGTGGTAGCCAATTAGCAAATGGCTTTTGTTTTTACTAACACAATAGTCTTAATAAAAAGTGATGTTCTGCTTTAATAAATAAAGAGTACTTTATAATATAGCCTATATATATATTATATGTGTGTTTGTGTGTGTTGTGTGCATGTAGAACAGAACTGAAGTAACATCTGCGCAGTTTCTGTTTATCTGACAGATCACAGTCTGTTGATGTGAGTAAATACTTTTCTTATGAATTAAATTAAATCCTGCTTTAAGAAGAATTTTTTTAACGATTTTTTATTGTTTTATTTTCCGGCCTTTAGAGAAGATCCTTGGTTGAAGACCTTGAAGACCTTGTGCTTTGAGTCTACATCTGCCTTAAGATGGGTGAAGACCAACACCCTAAAGCTTCTGGGAATGGTTTGAGCACTCTTCATAAAAAGGGAAGAGCCCCACCGGATGTCTCTTTAGATTCCATAGCTGACGATTTGATCTCATATTTTAAAGAGTTTCCTGTCTTTAAACAATATGAAAAAGAGATTGAAAAGAAATATGATGTTAAAGCGGAGCATGATGGCTGCTGGCCAGTCGATGATATCAAACGAGCTTGGGGAAAAACACAGAGAATGAATGAAACCTCAAGAAGAAGAAAATGCTGGTCACTTGCTGTAATGCTGCAGATAATGAACAGACGTGCGAGAGATGATGAGAGTAAAGCACAGTCTGATCCACGTGAGGAGAGTGCTGTTCGAGCTCGTGGAGAGAGCCAGAACGAGAGAAGAGAACCGCCAGCCGACGATGAAACCATCTACATACATGTCCCATTCTCAGAGATGTTTGGCCACAAATCAAGCTTTAGCTCAGATCGAGTTCCAATGGAAAGCTTGCCCTATAAATTAAAAGACAAAGTTGATTTACCTTTATTTACTGAAATAAAGAAAAAGACTTCTTACGTTATGCTGTATGACAAGCGAACCAGAAATGCTGCATGGGTGTATAAGATACTGAACAAGAGCATAGTAGATGAAAATGAGAGAGAAAAAAAAAAAATTCTTTTAAAGTGGACGATTCAATTCATGAGTTATTTCAGACACCTGAGGGCAGGAAAGCATATCCGAAACCCTTTGAGCGAGGTCATCTTGCTCCGGCTCACAATCACAGGAGTAGTCAGAGAGCCCAGGACGACACTTTCGTGCTCAGCAACATCTCCCCACAGCACAAGAGCTGCAACCGCGGTATCTGGAGAAAGCTGGAGAACCGATGTGTGCAGATAGCTAAGAAGAAAGAAGTCCGTAATGTTCATGTGTACACCGGCCCACTTTACGTATCCGATAATAATGATTCAGAGCGTGTGGAGTATAAGTTTGTGGGAGGGAAAGTGCTGCCAACTCACTTCTTTAAGGTGATCATAGAGGAGGAGGAGGATGGGAACGTATTAGAGCCAACATGCTATAAGATTCCCAATGAGGAATTAAAAGATTCACATAAAAAGCAACTAAAATCCGTGAAAAAAGTGTCCAAGAAGAAATTACAAAACAAAGATGAATTGGCTAAATTTGAGGCGGATATTGAAGATATTGAGAGAGAATCTGGTCTGATCTTCACAGATCGCAGACGCGAGGAAGGAACGATTGACAGAATGCTGACAGTGAACAGACACACAAATCCTGATCCACAAAAATGCAGATCTGAGATAGAGTCAGAATAAGCACAACACTTTATCTGTGTGTGTGTGTGTGTGTGTGTGTGTGTGTGTGTGTGTGTGTGTGTGTGTGTGTGTGTGTGTGTGTGTGTGTGTGTGTGTGTGTGTGTTTCTATTGCATTACACTGAAACCTGTTTGAGTTGTGTTTGGATGGACTGAAAGTGTGTTTGACTAAGATTGCAACTATCGTATAAATGTTTTCATTTAATATTATTATTGTTTCTCATTAGAAAAGAATAGTTCCAGCTGATATATACTCCAGTATAGTGTAAACCGTATGACACGGCCTTGAGGAAATGTAAACTGATATTTACTTTGATACTGATATGTTGAGGAAGCAAAAATGTAACACTTTGATTAGTTTCACTTTCCTTTAGTTGCAGAACTCCTACTCTTCAAATGTGTTTATCCTTCAAATTACTTTTCTATTTTTCTTAATTGTGTAAATTATACAGACCATTAATTATTTTTAAATATTATTTGATTTAATTGATTGATTGGCACCTTATTTTAATTCTGCTTAGTTGATATTTGTCATTGTCATATTGTATATTTCCTTGTCATTCTTTTTTTTATGAATTTATGATTTGACAATATTGTATGTAAGCATAAACATGTCAATAAAGTACATGACATTGAACTGAATTGAAATTGAAATTCGTGAACAGTGCATTTGCATATTTCCCCAGTAAGCAAGTCAAAGGCAACATTGCTGAAGGAAAAACACCGCTCAATAAATGCGACTTTCATTTCAGATTCTCTTGCTAGACCAAGTCAATACTAAAGTGCACACACAATACTGGAGTCCGGTGGGAATGCCTCATAATCCACCGTTTCTACTCCAGATCTTCTTGAGAGAGCGCACACAAGGCTTCTTACACATAGACATGTATAGAAAGGCTAGATGGCTTACCGGCGCTGAGAGCCAATGGGACCCGACGACGTCACACAGCGGCCATCTTAGGACAGGACCGCTCGTCCAGTTATAATATTAAAGTCTATTGTGCATGTAGTGCTGAAATAACTATATTTTGCTCAATTTTCAACCGATTTTCAAATGGCTTGGTGTGTCATAAACGTCAGGGATGCCACAAAACGTGAAGCTACAATTTAAACATCGGCATAAGCACAAATCATAGCCACGTTAATAAGGGTTGTAATAAACCAAACCGTTTGTAAATCCGTCAAGAATTCAGCAAGTTGCGAGCATTTTAGTTGGCGTATGTCACTCACCTTCCGTCCACAGCAGCAGGGAGCAGCAGCGCAGTCTCCTGACCTAAGATGGCCGCCAAGTGACGACACAGCTGACTCCGCCTTGAGCCATCTAGCCTTTCTATACATGTCTATGTTCTTACAGACCTCATTCACACACGTCACAGGAAATCAGTTCCTAATAGAACAAGAATGCTGCCGCCCCCTAGAGGACAGACAAATCATCACACAAACCAAATTCCCTGCTGCTTCAAACGCTCTACTATCATTCCCGTCCCCAAAAAACCCAAAACCACTGGACTTAATGACTACAGACCTGTCGCTCTCACGTCTGTGGTCATGGAGTCGTTTGAAAGACTGGTGTTGGCCTACCTGAAGGACATCACTGGACCCCTGCTGGATCCCTTTCAGTTTGCTTACTGAGCAAACAGGTCTGTGGATGATGCAGTCAACATGGGACTGCATTATACTTCGGCACTCCCCCCTCTCACCATCATGAACAGCACTGTGGAAGCAGTGGAGTCATTCAGGTTCCTGGGCACTACCATCTCTCAGGACCTGAAGTGGGACAATCACATTGACTCCATTGTGAAAAAGTCCCAGCAGAGACTGTACTTCCTTCGCCAGCTGAGGAAGTTCAATCTGCCACCGGAGCTGCTGATCCAGTTCTACTCAGCCGTCATCGAGTCTGTTTTAAGCACTTCCATCACTGTCTGGTTTGGTTCAGCTACCAAATCAGACATCAACAGACTACAACGGACAGTCCGGACTGCAGAGAGGATTATTGGTGCCCCGCTGCCAACCCTCCAGGACCTGCACTCGTCCATAATGAGGAAGAGAGCAGGTGAAATCATCACAGACTCCACTCACCCTGGACACCACCTGTTACCTGGACCGTTACCACTCACCTGGACACCAGCTGTTTGAACTGTTACCGTCAAGACGGCGACACAGATCCCTGGCCACAAGAACATCACGGCACAGGAACAGTTTCTTTCCACAGGCCATTTCCCTACTGAACACTTAACATACCTCCCAAGGCATTATATTATTATATTTATTCATACTACTCAAAATACTGTAAATATGTTCATAATCTGTAAATGTTTATTCGGACTAAACCCAACTGTGACCCTACTTTTATACTATTTAAATGTTTTATATTTTATTCTTAGAATTTGTATTACTATGTTTCTTATTGTATTGGTATTTGTATGTGTTGACTTGTTTAACAGAAACCTGGCTAAAACCAAACGATTACATTGCTTTAAATGAGTCAACCCCACAAGATTACGGTTATAAACATGAACCTCGTCTGAAACGCAAAGGAGGAGGTGTTGCTGTAATTTATAGTAATATTTTCAAAACCACTAAGAAATCTAGTTGTAAATATAATTATTTTGAAGTGTTGGTGCTTAATGTAAAAATATATAGTGTAAACGATAAATCACGTTTGTCAAAAAATCTGTTACCTTAAATTATCCGTTTATCTCTGTAAAGCCGCTTTGAAACAATCTACATTGTTACAAGCGCTATATAAATGAAGATGACTTGACTTGACATAGCATAGATATATATTCACTATGTTTTCATAGCATTCAGTTGGCACATTTGTTTGAAGGACAGCTTTGGCCACGTCGTGGAATAGTGTTTTGTCAATAAAAAGAAAAGAAAATTGAGCTTCTTAATCGAAGAAATAATCGTCCAACTAATCGATGATCAAAACAATGGTTAGCTGCAGCTCTAATCACTCTCCACATCTACGCTTCTAGCGATTGCTCTCAGAGGAACACGTGATCACGAAGCCTCACTCTCTCTCCAGTCACGTGAACGCTTCAGTTTGCTGAATGTTTCAACACAGAACACTACTCTACAGGTTTCTGGAAGTTTAAGTCCATTTACTAACATTTTTATTAATTTATAAATAAGCCTATAGCCTATGTTACATGATCATATATTCTGACACATAAACAAACCATAAAAAAATTAGACCAACTTGCATCAAGCAACTCTGTTAGTATTTTTATAATTAGTATTAATATAATTGTTACATTTATGTTATTGCCACACTTTAATATGTGAATTATATTATCAGAAACCTGAACATTTAGTGTTGTCAGGCTTTTACTTTTGCTTAAAACAACGAATTTTCTTACACCGTCGCTTGTGTCATGTATTGCGTTGTGAAGAGCTGTGACATAAAACATGATCCGCAGTGTGTTTGTCTGAACAGAAACACTAGAACACCGAGAGAATATAGGGGTTTTATTCCTCCGTCTACATCACTCGCACACACACACACACACCAGATCAGCTGTCACCTACTCTACGATCTGTGAGTATTTTAATTACATTATCAAAAGGAATTTACAGAATCATCCAGAGAAACACACACACACACACACACACACACACACACACACACACACACACACACACACACACACACACACACACACACGATTAGAAACTGAGCAGGAAGAAATACAGGTGTTAATTTCACTCTCGCTGATTAAATATTAAAGTCAGAGTGCATCTATGAAAACTGCTGCTTTTATCATCAGAATCAGATGAAAACTGTCAGATGGAAACGAGTCGCTGGGATCAGTCCGTGGTCCGGTCCGTGATCCAGTCCGTTCACATGTTCTTCTTGTCGGGATTCTCAGGAGGATAATACGGAGGCGGCTGATCCTGATGAACAACACATGAGGAATCGTTTTAATTGACTCACCAAAGCAGACTTTATTTCATCTATTGCTCCTCATCCAGGTCTCTGTCTCATGGCCCTGACTGAGACCTGGTCAGACCCGAGGACACCGCCGCTCCTGCTGCCCTCTCCACTCACTCCACTTCCCTACACCACTCGCCCAACTGGGAGAGGTGGAGGTACTAGTCTGCTTATCTCTAAAAAATGGAAATTCGATCCTGGACCATCTCTAACTGGCAACAGTTCATTTGAATCTCACGCAATTACTATTACTCACCCTATTAAAATCCACCTTGTAGTTGGTCTATCGTCCCCTAGGTCAACTGGGTAACGTCTTAGAGGAGTTAGATGTGTTACTGTAAACTAACTTGAGGACACTATTATATCATCTAGCTACTGGAGGGCCTCAGGGCTCAGTGCTGGGACCGCTTCTCTTCTCCATCTACATGTCATCACTAGTGTCTGTCATTCAGAAACATGTTTTTTCCCATCACTGCTATCATCTAGCTCCTGGAGGGCCTCAGGGCTCAGTGCTGGGACCGCTTCTCTTCTCCATCTACATGTCATCACTGGGATCTGTCATTCAGAAACATGGTTTTTCCCATCACTGCTATCATCTAGCTACTGGAGTACCTCAGGGCTGGGACCGCTTCTCTTCTCCATCTACATGTCATCACTAGATCTGTCATTCAGAAACATGTTTTTTCCCATCACTGTTATCATCTAGCTACTGGAGTGCCTCAGGGCTCAGTCCTGGGACCGCTTCTCTTCTCCATCTACATGTCATCACTAGCATCTGTCATTCAGAAACATGGTTTATCCCATCACTGCTATCATCTAGCTACTGGAGTACCTCAGGGCTCAGTGCTGGGACCGCTTCTCTACTCCATCTACATGTCATCACTAGCATCTGTCATTCAGAAACATGGTTTATCCATCACTGCTATCATCTAGCTCCTGGAGTGCCTCAGGGCTCAGTGCTGGGACCGCTTCTCTACTCCATCTACATGTCATCACTAGCATCTGTCATTCAGAAACATGGTTTATCCATCACTGCTATCATCTAGCTACTGGAGTGCCTCAGGGCTCAGTGCTGGGACCGCTTATCTTTTCCATCTACATCTCATCACTAGCATCTGTCATTCAGAAATATGGTTTTTCCCATCACTGCTATCATCTAGCTCCTGGAGTGCCTCAGGGCTCAGTGCTGGGACCGCTTCTCTTCTCCATCTACATGTGATCACTAGATCTGTCATTCAGAAACATGGTTTATCCCATCACTGCTATCATCTAGCTCCTGGAGTGCCTCAGGGCTCAGTGCTGGGACCGCTTCTCTTTTCCATCTACATGTCATCACTAGCATCTGTCATTCAGAAACATGGTTTTTCCCATCACTGCTATCATCTAGCTACTGGAGTGCCTCAGGGCTCAGTGTTGGGACCGCTTGAACACCGATAAACATGGTTTATCCCATCACTGCTATGCTGATGACACACACCTCTGCCTCTCATTAGTGATGTATGTCTCGAGACCGGTCTCGAGACCACTTTTACGTGGTCTCGTCACGGCCTTGACTGTCTTTGGTCTTGGTCTTGTCTTGGTCTCGGACCTCTCGGTCTCAGTGGCGCCACCAGGGGGTGGCCAGGGGTGGCCGTGGCCACCCTTGGCCGACTCCTGGCCACCCCACTGGCCACCCCACTGGCCAGTATAAATTTTAGTAGCATCAGTTATGCATTTCATCCCTAATGCACAGCCAGGCAGGCAAGCCGCTCTAGACCTTCGATCGCACACAGTAGCCCGCCCCGCCCCTCCGTACATGCCGCTGTTGCGCGCTCAGACAGCAACAGCTCAGCGCGTGCCCGTCGGTCAACAAGTAAGTAAGAAAGAACAAAAGAAACAACTGGTAGTAAAAGAAGACTACCAGTAAGTAAATAAGTAAAAAATATTCTTTAGTAAAAGAAGACGGGGAATTATGTGTCGTGACTAGGGGTGTAACGGTACACAAAAATCACGGTTCGGTACGTACCTCGGTTTTAAAGTCACGGTTCGGTTTATTTTCGGTACAGTAAGGGAAAGAAATGCAAACATTAAACTGCAGGTTGTTTATTACTATAAACTTTTTTTTAACAGTTTGTTTACACTTTTTTAAACACTTTTTAATAAAATATAATAACATGTATAGAAAATAAAAAAAGAATAAGAAATAAAATACTGCTGCAAAGTTCTCCACTAAATAAAATACTCTCAGTCTCAAACCAATATCACATAATAAAATATAATGAAAAATATAAATAAATAACTATGATTACAGTGCAGCATTACCAATCCCAGCTTGTAGGCCTGCTCATATTTAAAAATTAAGGCTGGGAATCGATAAAAAAATGAACTAATTAATTGCACAATTTGCTGTTATAAATTGCAATTCCTCAAATATATATAACTATACCAGCTCAGCAAATAGAAGTGTACTACTGAGAAATTTCACCTTATTTGAGCGGACTTTGCTTTTCCAGTGCGTGATCGGTACATGATTGGAGTGTTTGGGCCGTTAACGACAGAGCAGAACGCGCAGCGCAAACACGGACTCGAACATTGAGCAGAGAGCGCAGCGGGCCGACACACACACACACACACACACACACACACACACGGAACGGAGAGTGCGGCGGCGCACGCAGAGCGGAAAAGCTTTTTTTCGCCCTGCAGTCTATTTCATTGGTTTAGGTTACAGTGACGACGGGTAAAACACTGGTAAAACTTTAGAATCAGCTGCAGGGCGGGATTTGCGCTGAACGCGGAGACTTCCGCCACTTAATATGTTCGTGTGGAAACACGAAAATGTACCTATGTTCCGCACACAAAATATTGCATTCAGTCATTCGGTACACACGTGCACCGAACCGAAAGCCCTGTACCGAAACGGTTCGGTACGAATACACGTACCGTTACACCCCTAGTCGTGACGTGCTTTTTAAGTGCCAAATGGTTACAGTATACTGTTACAACAGCTTTTTGACGCGTCTTTGACATGTTTTGACAAGAGTTACCTAGCTAACGTCGTTAGCTGGTGCATGTATATGTGTAACGGAGTTTAAATAATGCTGTTAAATTCATGCATTAATTGGGAAAACTCGACATTGGCTGTTGCATCACTCGCATTTGTGTGCGTGATATTGCGGGCGGAGCTACGTCACCACCAGCAGAGTCTCACGTCTCTCGCTGCTGGTAAGTCGCATCAGTAAGAGCTGCGTCATAAAAACAGAGTTTAGATTGTTTTCAAGTGTAAGGTTGGACTTTGTAAACTACACACAAGTTTACTTTATGTGTCTGTTAGTTCCTAGTTCTGTCAGTCGAGTCATATGTGTTATTTGCAATGATGAAATGGAGTGTGTGTATGTATTAACCTGCTTGTGCACTCTGTTTATTTCATTTAAGAAATTCATGCAACGTGATGCACGGTCCGTTAAATATAACACAATAAACCAAAGTATATCAGTAGGAGTTTCCTTAAGTCTTTCTGATAGTTTTCTTCAGGCCGGTTTACTACAACAGTAGAATAAAATTCTGAAATTATGGTTTATTGTTTTGGTGTGCCACCCCAAGATTTTAAGTGGCCCCATCTGGCCACCCCTATGAAAAATTTCTGGAGGCGCCACTGTCTAGTCTTGTCTAGGTCTCGCTGTCTCAGACCGACATAGTGGTCGGGGGATTTAGCAATACAATACTACAATATCCACGACGACACAATTAACGTTCGCGCCCTTCAAATGCATGTATTTTTTTGTGACACCACTGTTTCGCCTCTTTGATCAATGTATATCTTAATGGTCCAGTGGTAGATCTTTCGCCAACCGTGTCAGAGGTTCTGGGTTCGAATCCACACTCGTATAATTTTTTTCTTTCTCGTAGTTTTTTTCTCTCATCAAAACCGATTATATTCATCAGTGGTTGTATATCAAGCACGGACACGTTTGTGTGCATTATGTTTTGTGATTTCACCAGAACGAATAGAGAATATCCACAACGGATTGAAGCGCGCGTCCGAGTGAAGACAGTGCGGCGTGTGCCACACGAGAAAACACTGTATCCATGCCACTGATCGCAGCGCCGGCAACGAGCACTTTGATCACTTGATTTAAAAACCACATACTGTAGCAGTGACATGATGGGTTTTAACTTCATTCAGGAGATTTTGGGTAACTGCACAACTGACAGATGACTTTGAGCGCACGATGTGTGTGTGTGTGTGTGTGTGTGTGTGTGTGTGTTGTTTAATTACAGTAGGCCTATTGTATTTAATATGGTTTTAGACTAAATAAATGGTCTTAAATATCAACTGCATATCTCCGTTGTGTTGACTAAACATTAGGCCTAATCCAAGTTTATATTTGTGTATCTTTAATTTGATGTTACGATTTCATCTACACATTAAGTATAATTTCAATTGGTTACATATTTCTCATTCTTAGACAGTTGTTGGAGGAGCAAGATGGTGTTTGATGTTTTGTCAGATGAACCAGTACCAGTCATGTCAGTCCTCAACAGTACACAAAAGTTAAGGGAGTCTCAATCCTCTAATAGGGCAGTAACAGCCGTCATGTAGTTGATCTCACCCAGTCTGCAAAAACATTTACAGTGAGCTCACAGTCACACACACATGACATGGTCTGTTTCTGTGTTGTTCTGCCTGTGTAGTTGAAGTAATATGTATTGAATGTAAACTGCAGCTGAACCCTATATGCTGCTGTTCTTGAATTCATACAGGTTATTGCTTAGCTTCAACACTAGTCTGTTTTCCCCCCTCCGGTCTCGACTTGGTCTCGGACCTCGGTCTTGGTCTCGATACCCTCTGGTCTTGGTAGTGTCTTGGTCTCGGTTTAGCCGGTCTTGACTACAAGTCTACCTCTCATTGCAGCCAGAGGATCTGACGGGAGCTGCTCGATCTGAGCCTGTCTGACAGACATCTCTGGCCACTACCTCCAACTAAACCTTGTGAAGACCGAGCTACTTGTGGTCCCGGCCAACACTACACCACAACTTCACCATTCAGCTGGGTTCGTCATCCATAACTCCAAGGTCAGCCAGGAACCTTGCAAGAGTGTGTGTGTGTGTGTCTCACCATGGGCATGTAGACGCTGTGAGGGTTGCTGGGATTGTAAAATGCGCTGCTGGCCGCTTCTGCTGCTTTGGCATTTCCTGGAGCGACTGTGAAACGACAGACAGAGGTCAGATCATGTGACTAAAGACCCAATATACTGTGTGTGTGTGTGTGTGTGTACCTGGAGGAGGACACCAGTCCTGTGGGGGTCCGGGATACGGAGGAGGCGGAGCCATGTACATGGGAGCGCTGGGATACACACCTGTTCAACAACACAGTTTATCAGTACTGTAGCGTTCATCAGCTGAGTGTGTGTGTGTGTGTGTGTGTGTGTGTGTGTGTGTGGTACCTGCAGCAGTGGGGGCGTATGGGTATGGGCTGTACGCAGCCTGAGGCATGCTGGGATATGGGTACGGCTGAGGCATGGCTGGACTGGCGTATCCGTTCATCCCTGCGGCCGATCCGTTCTGAGCCGGAGGAGCTCGAGACGCTAACCAACACACACACACATTCATTCATAAATATATTAACATATATGTGTTTATTTGTAAAACACAAGACCGTTTAAGCATCCAAACTAATCAGACATACCGTTGGTGGCCAGTTTGAAGAGCTGCTGTCCCAGCTCGATGGCTCCTCCGCTGGGGAAACACATCTTAAAGTTGGCCTGGCCTTCCCAGCCGCCTGAGACACACACACACGTGAACACACACACGTGAACACAGCACTATAAGAACACACACACAGACTCAGTGCAGGTGCATGCTGGGTAAAGCACTCTACCTCCCGCCTCGGCTTTGATCAGACCCTGGATGTAGTTGGCGGCGAACACTGGCTGTTCAATGCTGCAGTTCTTCATCAGGTAATACGGGAACATGAAGGAGCAGAACTTGTCTTTCATCACGCCGCTCACAAACACCATCTGACACACACACACACACACACACACACACACATTAGCCTGTGCTTGGGTCAGTTAGCGTGTGTTTGGCTGGGTTATAGTTACCCTGTACTGCGTGAGGAAGACGGAGCCCTTCTTGGTCCCCTTGAACAGGTCGTTCTTGGGTGTGATGTCACTGAAGGACAGCTCGACGTTCTTACATTCTCGTAAGATGCTGAAAGACCAGGAGGAAAACAGGAAGTGAGGTCACAATTCTTACATTCTCGTAAGATGCTGAAAGACCAGGAGGAAAACAGGAAGTGAGGTCACAATTCTTACATTCTCGTAAGATGCTGAAAGACCAGGAGGAAAACAGGAAGTGAGGTCACAATGGGAACTCAAGCACACAGAACGGCCGCAGTTTCTCAACAGACATGAGCAAACACTGTTACTACAGTTCCGGCAGACATCACCACACTGATGATGATGATGATGATGATGATCTTAAATCACACTGACCCCTTTAACGGTGACGGGTCATTATCAGTGTGGTCAACTTAAACCTATTATGATTCATGACATTATAGATCTGAATAAACATGGTTATTTGTCAAACTAATAGAGATTATGATATGATGAGTGTCTCATAAGGATCAGCGGATCTGTACATGATAACAGTGTCCATCAGATTCGCTCACAATAAAAACAACACTTCAAATAGAACAACAACACGCGCGTGCGTTATATCAGCGGGCATGATGTGTGTGTGTTACTGTGATTATGTGGTGTTGTTGTGTGTGTGTTGTGTACCTCTCTCCGGCCTGGATCAGCGGGTATGATGTGTGTGTTGTTCCAGTGATTATGTGTTGTTGTTGTGTGTTGTGTGTGTACCTCTTTCCGGCCTGGATCAGCGGGTATGATGTGTGTGTGTTACAGTGATTATGTGTTGTTGTTGTTGTGTGTGTGTGTGTGTGTGTGTGTGTGTGTGTGTACCTCTCTCCGGCTTGGATCAGCACTCCTCCGTTCGGGTGATGGTTTTGGTTCAGCGTCATGTTCTCCCGCTGATCAGGACTCAACTAAAGCAGATGTTCACTTCAGCGCGATGGTATTTAATAAAGGAGTGTGTTATTAATGTGCGATCACTCACTGACGATCCTCTCGGTAAACAGTTGCGCACTTTATTTCCGGCACCACGTGACTGCTCTCCGCTGATCACGTGGCCTGCGCTGTGACGTGTCAGGTCTGGCAAATGAAAGACCATTTTATCGTTTTTGAGGGAAAACCTTTTTATTGTTGTTAAAGGACTCGGGTAATA